>NC_057799.1:390654064-390698875 GCF_018294505.1 Triticum aestivum | reverse complement strand
GCCGCCAGATCCGGAGCTTGACTCCAGACTCCCGCAACACGAGTTCGACTCCGAGTTTTGCGCCACCGAGAAGTACCAAAAGCTGAGTTGTGTGCACGGGCACACTCCCGCTCGACGTGTATGCACGAAGGGATTCGACATTGGCAGGCGGTTTCTCAGTTGCCCCTTAGAGGTTAGTGCTAATTAAGTTCATCATTTTACTTCAGTTAATGCCACCGCTCATCCAGAATACTATTTAACATTGGCAGGGATATGAGGCTTGTGCCTTTGTTAACTGGCTGGATGAAGAATGGCATGGTAGGGCCGGAGTGTTATCACCAAGCTCGCAGAAGATAACGTAAAGCTGAAGAAGAAACTGGATGATCTAGAATGTACAATCAGTACGATGAAGCAAGAAAGAATCAATCACAGGCAACAGATGAAAGCAAGAGACAAGAAGGAACTAGGATGTGTAGTTGTGGTTGTCGCATTACCATGTTCTATGCGCTGTTTGCAATGATGATTAGGGGTTTTGTTTGACCATATTGCTAAAGAACATCTAGATGTGCTCTAAGTAATGCACATCTAGGTCCTATATATGCCCTTGATGTTACGCGAAGATTTGTGCGGATATTTTTCTTTGTCTTTTTTCTTTTCCTTTCTAGTTTAATTATTACTGGCTTTATCAATAAGAAGAGCTCAATGTATTGCTTGCCAACTGTCCTACTCCGTTCGTACCGGTACTGGTGCATAATCCCAAAACCCGTTCCTTGTTTTTGTCCTGAAAAAGGAAACCAGCCAAATAGCCAATAGGAGTCTTGTGCAACCCCGGGAATTTGGAGCGACTGGGTACAAATAATTACGGTTGATTATATCAACGGTTAGATAATACGTCAACCCCCGCTTTAATTGGCAGTTCCTCTTCTCTGCATACCCCGCTTAAGTGTCCATCATCTTCATCGTCCTCGGCAGGCCGCGCTACACACTGACACACACTCTGCAGCCATGTCGAGCGATAGCGAGGACGACAGTTCGGCCAGCAGTCTGGCGCCCGATGATAGGTCAACATCAGAATCATCCCGCTCGTCTTCCATAAGTCCGGTGTCGAGCCCAGACCTCGATTATTGTTAGAGTTATATTAGTGATGACTTTTGGTCTTTTGTATTCTAGCCTTTTGGCATCCTCATGTACTTGTATATATGCTGCCTTTGGCCTCATAATAATATCAAGTTGCTTTCGTAACATGGTATTAGAGCTCTAGGTATTTTTTTCGCACGCGCAACTCGTGCTGCTCCCGATCCAATCTCCTGCACGGCCGCCGTTGCTCTCTTCCCTGCCGGCCCATGATTTTGCTTTTGCTTATGTCCAACTCCAGCTACACGCGCTTGATGTCCAGCTAGCTGGTCCATCGCTGTGTTGGATCCTATCGGATTGTGTCCCGGTCAATCGAGCCACTGGCCGCTTGTATTCCTCCAAAGTCATCGCCGGCCGTTTGTCTTCCTCCACAGCTGCCGGACACCGGCCTCATCCGCGCCGCTCCTGCCTTCTATGGCGCCGTTGGCCGCCTGCCTCCTCCGCGCCGCCGCTGCATTCCGCGGCACCGTTGGCCATCGGCCTCGTCCGCGCCGCTGCTGTCCCCGAGCGCTCTAGTGGTCACGCATGCGTTCGTACCTACTGCTGTTTCGTGTCCGGACATCTACAGCCCCAGATCGCGGCTCCGTCGCTGCAGCCTGCTCCTCTGCTGCAGGCCAATCCATCTGCTCTAGATCGAGCCGCCCGTCGGTCTAGCCCTCCGGATCGACCAGAGGCAGCAGCTATCGGAGTTCAACTGCTCCGCCCTGGCTGTTCTTCTGCTGAATTAAATCGAGTCGCCGCAGTTGTTCTGCTTCGTTTTTGGGACTCGGTTGTTGGCTTGTGACCTGATTCTTGCCTGATCATTCCGCTGTTATCACACACAAAAAAGGAAGAAAAAGAAATTGGCCTGATGTTTCCGTCGGGCCTGCGTCTCCGTCGCTGCCCGCAGTCTTTTGAAGGTGATCCCTATATTGATCCCGTCTCGCACATGCGCCATCGTTCGGTGCTTGGTGCATGCCCGTCTGCGACGTTGTCCCCTCCAGAGTCTTCAACAGGCTGTGCTGGTCGCTATACGTCGACTTCACTTGCGGCTTTCGTGCGTGGCGGTGGCCGCTCTACGTCGACTCTTCCCACGACTTCCGCACCTGGTGATTGTCGCCCTACGTCGACTCCTCTCGCGGCTTCCGTGTTTGGCGGTGACCGCTCTACGTCGACGCCCTCAGTGGCTTTCACATGCGGCTCTACGTCGACTCGCTACTCCCGGTCGACTCTCCACGCAGCTTCCACAGGTGGAGGCAACTACTCATCGTTGACATGTGTTTCTACCTCGACCTCTTCGGCCGTGTCCCTGTCTGTGCATGAGATTGCACAGCTGAAATGCATGCTTGATGCTTGGGATTCTTCACCGATGGTTTCTGCAGGTTCTGTGGCTGACTCTTCCGGCACTGAGAAACCACCTTCTACTCATTCAGGTACATCCTCATGGATTCTTGATACTGGAGCGTCTTTTCATATGACTTATGATTCTTCCACTTTGACCTCCGTTCAACATGTCGAGTCTCCTGTTCGTGTTCTTACAGCTGATGGCACTCCCCTCCCTGTAGCTAGTCGAGGCACCCTTAGCACTTCTTCATTTCATGTTCCCTCTGTCGCTCATGTTCCTTGACTTACCATGCAGCTCATATCTGGTGGTCAGATTGTTGACTCTAGTTGTAGGGTCATTCTCGACTTTGATTCATGTTCTGTTCAGGATCGTCGCATGGGCGCTCTGCTTGGTGCTGGCCCTCGACGCTTGGATGGTCTCTGTGAGCTTGACTGGCTTTGTCTTCCCTCCGCTGCCACCGCCGCCAGTCTCGCAGCCCCTATAGCTGCTTCTACCAGCTCTTTTCAGCAATGGCATCATCGTCTTGGTCATTTATGTGGTTCTCGTCTCTCATCTTTGGTCCATCGTGGTGTTATGGGGTCAGTATCCGGTAATGCTTCGTTGGATTGTCTGGGTTGTAGGCTTGGTAAGAAGATTCAGCTACCCTACCCTCACAGTGAGTCAGTGTCCGAGCGTCCTTTTGATCTCATTCACTCTGATGTTTGGGGTCTGGCTCCCTTCACTTCGAAAGGGGGTCATCGCTACTATATTATATTTATAGATGATTTTTCTCGGTACACTTGGATCTATTTCATGTCTTCTCGTAGTGAGGTCTTACTTATATACAAAAAATTTGCTGCCATGGTTCATACCCAGTTTTCCACTACTATTCGTGTTTTTCGCACAGATTCAGCTGGTGAGTATATATCCCATGCACTGCGAGGATTTCTTGCTGAGCAGGGCACTCTTACTCAGTTCTCTTGCCCTGGTGCTCATGCTCAGAATGGTGTGGCTGAGCGCAAGCATCGTCACCTTCTTGAGATGGCGCGTGCAATGATGATTTCTGCCTCTCTTCCGCCTCACTTCTAGGCTGAGGCTGTTACCACTTCCACCTATCTCATCAACATTCAGCCTTCTGCTGCTCTACAGGGTGGTATTCCTCTCGAGCGTCTTTCTGGTCATTCTCCTGATTATTCGGCGCTCCATTTGTTTGGTTGCGTTTGCTATGTTTTGCTTGCCCCTCGTGAATGCACCAAACTAACCGCTCAGTCTGTTGAGTGTGTCTTTCCTGGATACAGTGATGAGCATAAGGGCTATCGGTGTTGGGATCTTGAAGGTCATCGGATGCGTATTTCCCAAGATGTGACCTTTGATGAATCTCGTCCCTTCTACTCGCGTCCATCCTGCTCGGTTTTTTCTACGGAGGACATCTCTTTTCTTACATTTCCAGATACACCACCCTTTGTGCCCAGTATTCCTACTCCTTGTCCTGCTGTTGCAGATCTAACCCCGTCCTCTCCTACGGTTTCTTCTCCACCTTCATCACCGATACCTTCCCCTTCTCCACCTTCATCACCGATACCTTCCCCTTCTCCACCTTCATCACCGATACATTCCCCGTCCCCACCTTCAGTGATTCCACCTCTTCCCTCATTTCCTTTCCATTATACTCGTCGTTCACATGTTGTGGATAAGTCTACAGATGTGCCCTCTACTTCTGGTGTGTCATCTTCCTCCTCTCACCCTACTTATGGTCTTCGTTCTCGGCCTTGTCCGCCCCCTGACCGATATTCTCCTTCTCGCTATGGTCTTTCGACCGTTCTTGAGCCGACTTCTTATCGAGATGCTATTGTTCATCCTAAATGGCAGTTTGCAATGGCAGAGGAGATTGCTGCCCTTGAGCGCAATGGCACGTGGGACCTGGTTTCTCTTCCTCCCCGTGTTCGTCCCATCACTTGTAAGTGGGTCTATGAGATTAAGACTCGCTCTTATGGTTCTCTTGAGCGTTATAAAGCTCATCTTGTAGCTCGTGGCTTTCAATAGATGCATGGTCGTGATTACGATGAGACTTTTGCTCCTGTGGCCCATATGACCACTGTCCGCACACTTCTTGATGTGGCCTCTGTCTGCCACTGGTATGTATCTCAGCTTGATGTTAAAAATGCTTTTCTTAAAGGTGAGTTGCGTGAGGAAGTTTATATGCAGCCACCACCTGGGTATTCAGTTCCTGATGGCATGGTTTGCCGTCTTCGTCGCTCTCTATATGGCCTTAAGCAAGCCCCCCGTGCTTGGTTTGTGCGTTTTGCCTCTGTGGTCACTGCAGCTGGTTTTTCGCCCAGTGCTCATGATCCAGCGCTGTTTGTCCACCTTTCTGCTCGTGTTCGCACTCTTCTTCTTCTATATGTTGATGACATGATCATCACTGGCGATGATTCTGACTACATTGCCTTTGTTAAGGCCCGTCTCAGTGAGCAGTTTCTTATGTCTGATCTTGGTCCTCTATGTTACTTTCTTGGGATTGAGGTTTCCTCCACCTCTGATGGCTTTTCTATTTCCCAACAAAAGTATATTCAGGATCTTCTTGCTCGTGCAGCTCTTAGTGATGAGCGCACTGTTGAGACTCCTATGGAGCTCAATGTTACCCTTCACGCTTCTGATGGCGAGCTCCTGTCTGATCCGACGCGTTATTGCCATCTTGTTGGGAGTCTTGTCTATCTTGCTGTCAGTCGTCCGGATATCTCATATCCTATCCATATTCTAAGCCGGTTTGTTTCCGCTCCCACTTCAGTTCACTATAGTCACCTTCTTCGTGTTCTACGATATCTTCGTGGCACGATCTCTCATCGTCCCCTTTCCTCCCGTTCTAGCTCATTACAGCTCGAGGCCTATTCAGATGCTACGTGGGCTAGTGATCCTTCAGATCGCCGTTCACTTTATGCTTACTGTGTTTTTCTTGGTGGTTCTCTCATTGCCTGGAAGACGAAGAAATAATTTCCCTTTCGAGTGCTGAGGCCGAGTTGAGAGCTATGGCTCTTCTGACGGCAGAGGTGACTTGGTTACGATGGCTACTGGAGGATTTTGGTGTTTCTGTTACTACACCTACCACCCTCTTGTCCGACAGTACAGGTGCTATCAGCATTGCGCGGGACCCCATGAAGCATGAGCTTACCAAGCATATTGGTGTTGATGTTTCCTATGTGCGTGCTGTTGTGCAGGATCATGTTATTGCTCTTCAGTATGTACCTTCCGAGTTACAGCTAGCGGACTTCTTCACGAAAACACAGACTAGAGCACACCATAGATTTCAGCTCTCCAAACTCAGTGTTGTGGATCCACCATGAGTTTGAGGGGGGTGTGTTAGAGTTATATTAGTGATGAATTTTGGTCTTTTGTATTCTAGCCTTTTGGCATCCTCATGTACTTGTATATATGCTGCCTTTGGCCTCATGATAATATCAAGTTGCTTTCGTAACAATTATATCTGGTTCATGGAAGGGACGCCGCCTCCGGAGTCGTCAGACGACAACCAGACGGACGAGGAGCCGTCGGAGGACGAAGAAGAGGACGACGATGATGATGAGGAGGAATGGTCGAACGAGGAGGAGGAGGACGACGACAGCAACGACGATGACGACGGCGGCGGCAATGAAAAGCCAATGGTCAGCGGCAAGAAGCATCCTCGCCAAGACGATGTCGTGGGGCCATCCAACAAGAACAACAACAACAAGAAGAAGGACTAAATTAAGTAGACTGTATATATCTCTGTTTATCCTGTCAATCTCATCGCAGACGGTTAGTAATATGTATTCGACAGAGATCTTCTACATTATCGCCAACAGGTTGGTTTTTTGAACTGTGTGCCCTGACGAGCACACAATTCACAAAAAAAGACCGTCTGGGCTGTCTATAATGATTGCACACAATTTTGATTACCGGCCTGTTTGCCGGGTATCACAGACATCTTGTTACGCCGAATCGTTTGTGTTCACCTCACTCATCGCAAACGGTTTGTTCACCTCACTCATCGCAAACGGTTCATCAGAGTGAACTGTATGCCGTATATCGCACACACGTTGATCTGGCTGCCCGTTTCTGTTGTTCTGTCTCATCGCAAACAGTTCATACAGATCAACCATATGCCCTTCATCGTACACGCAACTAAAACCTGAACCGTGTTTGATGCATCCGTCATCACAAACGTTTTATACATTTCTGACGGTTTTCCTACAGCATCGTTTGCGAGCATTGCATCGCACACAGTTTCTCGAAGGGTCTCTGATCGTAGTGTCGCGTTAGCAGCGTCCTGCAGTAGTGATAGTGCCAAGTGCCAGTTGCTGTTTTCTGCATGTTTTGTACATCGTAGGAAATCAATACCAAACGGAGTCCAAATGCAACGAAACTTCACAGAGATTTTTTATGGACCAGAAGACACCCAATGGGACAAGGCAGCGCCTAGGGGGTGCTCCGAGGGGAGCAAAACCCACCAGGGCGCGCTAGGAGGCCCAGGCGCGCCCTGGTGGGTTGTGCCCACCTCGGGTGCCCCCCGGACCGGCTCTTTGCTCTATAAATACCCCAATATTCCAGAAACCCTAGGGTAGTCAACGAAAATCAATTCCAGCAATCGTAGTGCCCAGAACCACCAGATCCAATCTAGACACCATCACGGAGGGATTCACCACTTCCAATGGTGCCTCTCCGATGATGCGTGAGTAGTTCTTTGTAGACCTTCAGGTCCGTAGTTAGTAGCTATATGGCTTCCTCTCTCTCGTTTGATTCTTAATACAATGGTCTCTTAGAGATCCATATGATGTAACTCTTTTTGCGGTGTGTTTGTTGGGATCAGATGAACTTTGAGTTTATGATCAGATCTATCTTTTTATATCCATGAATGTTATTTGAGTTTCTTTGATCTCTTATATGCATGATTGCTTATAGCCTCGTATTTCTTCTCCGATATTTGGGTTTTGTTTGGCCAACTTGATCTATTTATCTTGCAATGGGAAGAGGTGCTTTGTAGTGGGTTCGATCTTACGGTGCTTGATCCCAGCGACAAAAGGGGAACCGACACGTATGTATCGTTGCTACTAAGGATAAAACGATGTGGTCCATCTCTACATAGATAGATCTTGTCTACATCATGTCATCGTTCTTATTGCATTACCCCGTTTCTCCATGAACTTAATACACTAGATGCATGCTAGATAGCGGTCGATGTGTGGAGTGATAGTAGTAGATGCAGGCAGGAGTCGGTCTACTAATCTTGGACGTGATGCCTATATAATGATCATTGCCTGGATATCGTCATGATTATTTGAAGTTCTATCAATTTCCCAACTGTAATTTGTTTACCCATCGTTTGCTATTTTTCTCGAGAGAAGCCACTAGTGAAACCTACGGCCCCCGTGTCTCTTTCTCATATTATTTGCCTTTGTGATCTACTTTTCCTTTGCTTTTATTTTCAGATCTATTAAACCAAAAATACAAAAATACCTTGCTGCAATTTATTCTTATTTATTTTATTTGGCGTTCGATCTATCAATCTACTACAATTTATTTCACGGCCGTTTGCCTATCTTGGGGCGCCACTACCCGAAAGGGATTGACAACCCCATTTACACGTCGGGTTGCGAGTATTTGTTATTTGTGTGCAGGGGATGTTTACGTTGTGTTGCTTGGTTCTCCTACTGGTTTGATAACCTTGATCTCCTAACTAAGGGAAATATGTACCGCCGATGTGCTGCGTCATCCCTTCCTCTTTGGGGAAATACCGACGTAGCTTCAAGCCGCATCAGGGTCTGGTAAGGACATCTAGAACCGTCGAGTAGGGTGTTTGTGGAGCGGCTCCGGTAGGGTGGACTACGTTGTGGATGAAGCGGATCTGAGGCCGTGGACGAGGGTGTCGGTGAAGCTGCTTCGGTGGTTGGGTTCAGGATGGTGTCGATGATGTGGTCTGCGGCCGTGGACTGGGCGTCAAAAGCTGGTCCGGTAGGTTGGATGAGGGTGTGACGAAGCGGATCTGAGGCTGTGAACTTGTGTGTTGGCAAAGCGGCCCCGGTAGGGTTGAGAATGGTATAGGCGATGCTACTCCGGTAGGGTTGACGATGGTGTCGGCGAAGCGGCTCCAGTAGGGTTGAGGAAGGTGTCGGCGAAGAGGATCAGAGTTTGCCGACGAGGGCGTCAGTGGGGCGGCTCCGGGGGGCTGTGGACGAAGCGTCTCCGGGGGAAGTATGAAGGAGCCGCTGCATATGCGTTGCGGTTGACGAGAGTACCGGCGAAGCAGATCCGGTGTCGTGGACAAGGCCGACACTAAATGGGCTGTGGTACAGTGGTGGATGAGTAGTCTACTTGTTTCTAGGGGAGGTGGGAGGGGTAGATGCGGCCGCAGAAGCAGATCCGGCAAGGTGGACGCCGCTGGTAGTAAATGGGCTCTGGTACGCCGGTGGATGACCAGTCCAGGGTTTCAAGAGAGGAGGGGTAGAAAGGCCGATGAAGTACGGACGGCGTGATGTAAGATGCTCTGGTGTTGTGGAGTTAGTCGTTTTTGCGGGAGGTGGAGAGGAAATGGGGGTGCCGTGTGGTGGGGGGAACCGGATGTTACCAAAGCAGCCCCGACCTATTATGTAAATGAGGGCCGTATTGTAACTGTTGTTCTCCGTGCACCAAGGACAAAAGGGGAATTTCGCATGATAAAGACTAGGTGGCAGAAATTTTAGAAGGAGGCGGGAGATTTTGCCGCCCGCGGGATCGCTCGTATCCAATTCAACTAATTTTGGACAGTGCTAGCAGGAAGGTCATGCGAGACTATGTACACGGCGCACACGTCAGCAGTTAATAACTGGTGTGAAGTCCACCCCAGAAAAAAAGACAATAACTCAGGATGATGCACCGATAACTTGGACGTTCGCAAGGACGCGGCCAATGGTACGGGTGTAGAGGCGCGTTCATAAAAAAGGGATCAAACGCTCAGCCTATGTATTTCTCGTGTAAATAGATAATTTAGTGCCTTTGGTTATTTACTTTAAACATAATGCATTGATGTATTATTGTAGAGGCGCACAAAAAGAAATGGATATTGTAGTCCCAAAAAATAAATTGATATTGTAGTCCGCAACTTAAAAGTGTTACCTCATATGATTACATAGCCTCCATTTCATAAATTGCGTACCCGTTGAATTCATATATGAATATTACATATATTACTTCATAATAGAACCTTAAATCATCCAAGACTAATGAATTTGAATGCACGACTAACAATGGTGCATCTACATGATAGCTACATTGGTTGTTTGAAGAAACATCACTGTACCTTTGGCATGCACAATTGAAAAGGATTATTTAGAAAAAAATGTGATATGTGAGTGTCCAATCTTTATAGTGTTGAATCATATTGTATCTTTAGCCACGATACGAAGTACATATTGATTTATGTTCAAGCGATGCACGTCCACGATCGCTAGATAGTGATACATGAATGAATTATGAAATCTCTCTCACACGCATACATATCTCATTTCTCTGTGGGCATCGGAATCGCACACGCGCACTTCTCGTGTATTTCTCTCCCTCCATCAAGGTAAGAATTTGTCTTTCTACCCCGTCCTACAAGTCTCGCACACAGAGACACACATGCTCTCTCTGGCGAACACTCCCACCCTTTTAATTCCGCCCACCCACCGCCACTAATGTCTCAAAGTATAATTATGTCCCTCACACATATGCCTAAGGTTAACTCGAGTCCCGGAACCATATGAATACATACAATGGGATTCCAGCAGAGTAACTTTTGTTTTGAGATTTCGCTCTCTCTCTATGTCTCTCTGTCTCACACACACACACACACGCACACACACACACACACGCGCGCGCGCGCGCGCGCGCGCGCGTAGACATTGTTTCTCTCTTCAATTTTTTCTGGCACTTGCATGTGCACCGCTTGTTTATCTCCGTGATGCTTTAAGTATGCCTCACACACATGCTATTACCTATCCCTTAATATAGATATCTGTCACACAAACTCCTTCTCCCATATCTAAGTATCACTGCTCCCCCCCCCACACCCACACATACACACTTCCCGACACCGAAGGAGTAGGATGACACCTCGATCTTGATACTAATCTATCTACTGGCTTCTCTCTCAAACACACACACACACACTACCCGACACCGAAGGAGTAGGGTGGCACCTCGATCTTGATAGTAATCTATCTACCGGCTTCTCTCTCAAACACACACACATACACACACACTCGCTAGTTGTGCCTCTGTGCCTACCGCGCGCACACTCTTGATTCGTCTTTCTCTCCCTCCCACTCCCCACTCCCAACAATGACAGCAGAAGGGTGACAACTCGATCTTGATCTTAATCTATCAATTGGTTTCTCTCTCAAACACACACACACACACACACACACACACACTCACATACACGCTAGTTGTGTCTCTGTGCCTCACCCACACACACTCGATACGTCTTTCTCTCCATAGCACCCTCGATATGTAGACTTCTCACGCGCGCACAGCTGTAGGGACGATGACGCTGAACCCAGTGTGCCTTGTTTTTACCGGCCTCATGTGATAGTTTTCACCCTGTTTTCTGTTAATTAACAAGGCAACCTTTTCTTTGTTACTACTAGTGAATCTGAGATCATTCGGGGCCGAAATAAAATATATCACTTCAACCCAATTATTGCAGTAACTATTTTAAAAGAAACTAGCTAGATGCCCGTGCGTTGCATGGAACATCAAGATGCATTTGTATGAGTAGTTTATCTTGTGAGAGATAAGGATGAACGAGGGAAGGCCTTATGTGCAAATGTGGAGAGGGGTGTGGGTATCTTTTTGCAAAATTGCCATAGTTTCCTTCCTATCCGTTAGATATCAATCTGACGGCCTATATTGCAGGATGGCAGGCACACCATCATCACCAACTCTGTTTTCTACTCCCTCCATTCCTAAATATTTGTCTTTTTAGAGATTTCAACAAGTGACTACGTACGGAGCAAAATGAGTGAATCTACACTCTAAAATATGTCTATATACACATCCGTATGTGGTAGTCCATTTGAAATCTGAAAAAGACAAATATTTAGGAACGGAGGGAGTATAAGAGTAGACATAGAGATATATCTCCAGCATCGTCCACAACGAAAATGTGCTGGACTGGTAAGCGTCGGATGCTCGCAACGCGATGACATGAGTTCGAATTCTATCTTTAACTTTAGATTTTTTATATTATATATTATTTAATATATACTTCTTTCGCTACTGTACTGACAGTGGATCCGACAGAGTACTTAGAATACAAGATTAAGGATGGAACTGTTTCCTTTTAACTTTCTGTACGAAGTTGTAGCCACCCTGCAAGTCATGTGTACACTGTACATGCAATCAACTTTTTATAGAGGGAGAATCATACACGCAATTAACTCAAATGGATTGGATGTGACTCTATTATTTCTAGCATAAGAGCATCTCCAATGGCAGCCGGAAAATTTCCTCCCGCTTCCTTCCGCGGAGGACGACATCCAATGCTAGCGGCATACATTTTCACAACTCTAACCAACCAGAGGAAATTCATGCAAACACGGACTGATTTCATATAAGCATGAAGGATTTCGTATAAAAAAGTCGGATCTTCATATAAACATGATGGATTTCATTAGATTTACATCAACTAAGCAGTGCTAATCCGGCTCGCGTGGTATAATTAATACCTAATTTAAATGGCCGCCCGTGGATCCCTTTGTCTTCCTCATGTCCGACACACACTTGCTCGGTCGACGAAGGTCCTCAGAAGATATGAAGTAGCAAAGAAACCACCTGAATACGCATTCTCCGCCTCAGGCGGTGGCCTTCATGGGACCCAAGTGGCGGCGGCCTCCCGTGTTCTACTTCTCCTTGATGATGGCGGCGGACACGGAGAAGCTGGCCACCGACTCGTCGCTCCCCATGCACCCGGCTTCTGTCTCTTCCTGTATGGCGCTGCCGCAGGCATGGGAGGCGCGCCCACAGACATGGGAGGCGCGGCCACCGCAGACACTGGTGGTGCGGTACGACGCGGCAGCGACGACGCCCGTGCCACGATGCTTGCCGCCGTGCCGACGTGGAGCAACTCGCCACTCCTTATCGAGCTGAACTGGAGCGGCGAGTTGCTGAACCACGTGTCGGCTTGGGGCGGCAACTGGCTCCGTTGGGCCAAGCGAGGTTGGTGAAGCACCGAGTGTCCTCGCTCGTATCCGGAGGGCTCGGCGGGCCACCCAGCCGGGTAGTATGCCGGAGAACGGCTCCTCGGAAGGCATCAGAAGAGTTGAGAAAATGGTGAAGGCGGAGATGGGGGAGCGGCGGAGGGGTGCGATTCTTGCCCGCTATCTATTGCTACCTCTTGAGCATGCGTTGGTTTTCCCTTGAAGAGGAAAGGGTGATGCAGCAAAGTAGCGTAAGTATTTCCCTCAGTTTTTGAGAACCAAGGTATCAATCCAGTAGGAGGCCACACGCAAGTTCCTCGTACCTACACAAACAAATAAGAACCTTGCAATCAACGCGATAAAGGGGTTGTCAATCCCTTCACAGCCACTTGCAAAAGTGAGATGTGATAGAGATGATGAGATAATATTTTTGGTATTTTTATGATAAAGAGTGAAAGTAAAGAACGCAAAGTAAAATAGATGTAAACTTATATGATGGAGAATAGACCCGGGGGCCATAGGTTTCACTAGTGGCTTCTCTCAAGATAGCATAAGTTTTACGGTGGGTGAACAAATTACTGTCGAGCAATTGATAGAATTGAGCATAGTTATGAGAATATCTAGGCATGATCATGTATATAGGCATCATGTCCGCAACAAGTAGACCGACTCCTGCCTGCATCTACTACTATTACTCCACACATCGACCGCTATCCAGCATGCATCTAGAGTATTAAGTTCATAAGAACAGAGTAACGCATTGGGCAAGATGACACGTGTAGAGGGATAAACTCAAGCAATATGATATAAACCCCATCTTTTTATCCTCGATGGCAACAATACAATACGTGTCGTTTCCCCTTCTGTCACTAGGATCGAGCAACGCAAGATTGAACCCAAAGCTAAGCACTTCTCCCATTGCAAGAAAGATCAATCTAGTAGGGCAAACCAAACTGATATTTCGAAGAGACTTGCAAAGATAACCAATCATACATAAAAGAATTCAGAGGAGATTCAAATATTGTTCATAGATAATCTTGATCATAAACCCACAATTCATCGGATCTCGACAAACACACTCCAAAAAGAGTTACATCGAATGGATCTCCAAGAAGATCGAGGAGAACTTTGTATTGAGATCCAAAGAGAGAGAAGAAGCCATCTAGCTAATAACTATGGACCCAAAGGTCTGAGGTAAACTACTCACACATCATCGGAGAGGCTATGGTGTTGATGTAGAAGCCCTCCGTGATCGATGCCCCCTCCGGCGGAGCGTCGGAAAAGGCCCCAAGATGGGATCTCACGGGTACAGAAGGTTGCGGCGGTGGAAATAGGGTTTCGTGGTGATCTCCGATGTTTTCAGGGTATATGAGTATATATAGGCAAAGGAAGTCGGTCAGGAGAGCCACGAGGGTGGGGGCGCGCCCAGGGGGGCAGGCGCGCCTCCCTGCCTCGTGGCCTCCTCGGTTGTTTCTTGACGTCCACTCCATGTCCTCTGGATCACGTTTGTTCCAAAAATCACATTCCCGAAGGTTTCATTCCGTTTGGATTCCGTTTGATATTCCTTTTCTGCGAAACACTGAAATAGGAAAAAAAACAGCAATTTGCACTGGGCCTAGGGTTAGTAGGTTAGTCCCAAAAATAATATAAAAGTGTATAATAAAGCCCATTAAATATCCAAAACAGAATATATAATAGCATGGAACAATAAAAAATTATAGATACGTTGGAGACGTATCATCTGTCTGGCCTCGTTTAAATAGAGGGCGGACGCTAGGAGCTTGGCCGGCGTCTGGCCTCATTTAAACTGAGGGCGGAGGGCAGGAGCTCGGCCAGCATTGCATTTAATTTCAGCCCGCTCATGAACGGACGTGTGGCCGGAGTAGGTTTCTCGGTTTGCATGCGGGTTTAACGGAGGCGTTTGATGGTGGCGATGAGGCGTGTTCAGCCGGGCGTGCAGCGGGAGGCATAGTACTATTCAATTTGACAGCTACTCTCTCCGTTCCAAAATAGATGACCCAACTTTATACTAACTTTGTACTAAAGTTAATACAAAGTCGAGTCATCTATTTTGGAACGGAGGGCGTACTACTAAACCAGGACAGTTCCCGATACGGCTTTAATGCAGACGAGGGAGAGGGTAGCGGTTCCCGAAATGTTGAACGACCACTGATGCATCCTCCATCAATTAGCTTCCTGAATGCATGAGGGAAGTAATGGGAGGAGGACGGGGAAAAGAGGCAGCACGATGTAACTGCAACTCAGTTTGCACTCATATAAAGGCGCTCCTCCGTTCCAATGCATCTACCACATCGTACGCACCTAAGCACCTACACTAAGCTACGACTCTCAGTTGCACCAGATGATCGTTGCCACCATCAACAAGTTCACAGTCGTCAAGAAGCTCGCAGATGACATCGCCGTACTCCTCTAGCCCGCGCGCCCGGGCTCCTCATTACCTACTACCCTAATCGGCCTCCATGGCGAGAACCTCTTTCAAGCACTGGTGGCCCTGCGACTGCCCGCCAACGCAACGAAGAATGTCCACCTGGAGGTCGCGCTTGCCGCGAGGCGCCTCGCCCTGCAAGAATTCATCTACCTACACATCCACGTGTACGAGCAAGTCGTGTACATAGGTATCTACAAGGCCGGTGAGGACGCTGCGACGTTGGCCTTCGTCAACCGGCTGGAAGCATTGGACGCCTTTGTTGAGAAGCACTTTGACCTCGCCACAAAAGCCGCCGCTCCTAAGCCGCCGGTCGGTGGCCCGGCGCATTGAGTCGAGGAGGAGGAGGTCGTAAATTTATGGATGCATGCCTCGTGTAACCACCACTGCGATCGCATCTTCGTGGCCTTAATTCTTATTGCGCTATTGCATTCTCGTTCGAGTCAATACATACATGTGCGATCCCTTTGCTCACATTTGGAGGCAATTTTATGCGTCACTGTAACTAGCACTCCATTCATCAATTTATAAGTTGTGCTTACCTTTTCCATCAACTTCGTACAACGGACGGGCATCTTGCTAGAAACACTACAACATGTCGAACCGCATGTGACCAAACCGACGATGCGCCAACCTAGCTACTACCCTGCTTATCTGGCGGAAAAAGCCCCGCCCTAGTGTTTCCAATCGTTATTTCTATCTATCGATCGTGCCAAGGAGCATAACCAAATTTAAAATTTGTACATGTTTCTCTATGTCTACTCTTATAAAAACAGAGTTGGTGATGATGGTGTGCCTGCCATGCTGCAATACTGGTCGTCCAATTTATATCTAACGGATAGGAAGGGAACTATGGCAATTTTGGAAAAAAATACTCACACCCCTCTCCACATTTGCAAATAAGGCCTTCCCTCGTTCATCCTTTTCTCCCACAAGAGAAACTACTCGTACAAATGCATCTTGATGTTTCTTGCAACGCATGGGCATCTTGCTAGTCTCCTCTAAAAGACTTAGTTGGTGATGGTGGTGTGTCTGCCATCCGTCATTTCTGACCATTAGCTCTGCATCTAACGGCTATGAGGTAAGTTGTGGCATTTTTGCAACAATAGCCCACTTATCTGCTCCAATTTGCAGAAAACCCCTTATTATCTTGAAAGCAACCATATCCCTCCCTCACGTCATCAAAACAACCTGAGAAATATATTTTGAGTGAAAAGTAATATATTTTTGGTGGTATGTATGTATATGAAAACAAGAGTGTTTTCTTTCAAGTCTGTGCACAAGTACTATTCTACTTTGGATCCGTCGCAACACACGGGCACATTGCTAGTAAAAGAAAAAGGCCTGCCGCGTTCGTGTCGCACCCCCACACGCCCGGGAATCGGGAGTACTCCAAGGCCCGTCCGGCATGCCACATAGCTAGGGAAGGCGTGTTGCCTAGCATTTTCACTTTCATGTGGGACCTTAGTTGAGCAAACCGACTATCGGCAAACCGCACCCTAATACGTCTCCAACGTATCTATAATTTTTGATTGTTCCATGCTGTTATATTATCATTCTTGGATGTTTCATAATCATTTTATAGTCATTTTATATCATTTTTTGGTACTAACCTATTGACATAGTGCCAAGTGCCAGTTGCTGTTTTCTGCATGTTTTTTACATCGCAGGCAATCAATACCAAATGGAGTCCAAACGCAGCAAAACTTTTTGTGGATTTTTTTGGACCAGAAGGCATCCAGTGGGCTGGAGAAGCACCTGGGAGGGTTGTGCCCACCTCGGGTGCCCCCTGAACCGCCTATTTGCTCTATAAATACCCCAATATTTCTGAAACCCTAGGGGAGTCGACGAAAATCAATTCCAGCTGCCGTAGAGTCCAGAACCATCATATCCAATCTAGACACCATCACGGAGGGGTTCATCATGCCCATTGGTGCCTCTCCGATGATGCGTGAGTACTTCTTTTTAGACCTACGGGTCCGTAGTTAGTAGCTAGATGGCTTCCTCTCTCTCTCCTTTGATTCTCAATACAATGGTCTCTTGGAGATCCATATGATGTAACTCTTTTTGCGGCGTGTTTGTTGGGATCCGATGAACTTTGAGTTTATGATCAGATCTATCTTTCTATCCATGAAAGTTATTTGAGTCTTCTTTGATCCCTTATATGCATGATTGCTTATAGCCTCGTATTTCTTCTCCGATATTTGGGTTTTGATTGGCCAACTAGATCTATTTATCTTGCAATGGGAAGAGGTGCTTTGTGATGGGTTCGATCTTACAGTGCTTGATCCCAGTGACAGAAGGAGAACCGACACGTATGTATCATTGCTACTAAGGATAAAATGATGTGGTCCATCTCTACATAGATAGATCTTGTCTACTTCACGTCATCATTCTTATTGCATTACTCCGTTTCTCCATGAACTTAATACACTAGATGCATGCTGGATAGCGGTCGATGTGTGGAGTAATAGTAGTAGATGCAGGCAGGAGTCGGTCTACTAATCTTGGACGTTTGCTGCACTTTATTTTATTTTGTGTTCGATCTATCAATATTTACAACTCTCTCATGTCCGTTTCCCAATTTCTGGTGCCGTTACCCGAAAGGGATTGACAACCCCTTTAACACGCTGAGTTGCGAGTTGTTGTTACTGGTGTGTAGGTGCTGTTTACGTAGTGTTGCTTGGTTCTCCTACTGGTTCGATAAACTTGGTTTCATCACTGAGGGAAATACCTACCGTCGCTGTGCTACATCATCCCTTCCTCTTTGGGGAAATACCGACGTAGTCCTAGCCGACATCAAAAGGAATTTCTGGCGCCGTTGCCGGGGAGACATCATCAACATCTACCAGGTTCCTAATCACAAATCTCATCTCCTCACAATTTACATTATTTACCATTTGCCTCTCGTTTTCCCCTCCCCCACTTCACAAAAATTTTCCATTTCATTTGCCCTTTTTTTGTTTGGCTTTTTCTCATCAGATCTTTTGTTTGCTTATGTTGCCATGTGTCTTCTATTTGCTTGCATCTTCGCTTGCTAAAAATCTGTTGATATGGATCCTCATCCACTTGCTAATATTGTTAGAAGACCAAATTCTGATGAACCAATTGCTAGTAAGTTGAGTGCGTTAGATTATCTTTATGAAGTTTTGCTTGAGATTCATGAATCTGAAAATTGTGATGAAGTGTTAAAAGAAGGAATTTATAAAGTGATTCATGATAGCTCCTTGGATGAAAAGCATGATTGCAATGATGATATTATAAATTCTATTAATGTCAATTGTGCTAATAATATGCATAACCCCAAGCTTGGAGACGCTAATATTGCTATGTCCACTAGTTATTGCAATGATCATGATTGGGGTGATAATGATTCTTATGATCTTGATAGTTTATTTAAGCCTCATGATGAATATGTTTGCAATAATATTGAAAGTGGGTTCGGAAGAATGTCAACTCTAGGTAAAAATAATCCCACCTATTTGGAAAGTGTTCAATCGTCTGAATTTTTTGATAAAAGTGGGTTTGGAGAGGTAATGACTTTATTTGATGATAATCCCAGTATTTTGGAAGAGTATCAACTTTGCATGCATGTGGATCATGAAGAGAATATTTTGTGTGATAGTTATATTGTTGAATTTGATTATGATCCTACATGTAATAATTATGAGAGAGGAAAATATGGTTGTAGAAATTTTCATGTTACTAAATTACCTCTCGTTATGTTGAGATCGTCAATGTTTTGTTCTTCTTCTTTGCATATGTTAGATGTTTCTTGTCTTGATAATTTGTTTTCTTATAAAATTCCTATGCATAGGAAGTATGTTAGACTTAAATGTGTTTGTCATATGTTTCTTGATGCTCTCTTTGTGTTTCCATTCTTATCTTTCGTGTGAGCATCGTTGAAATCTTATGCCTAGCTAGGGGCGTAAAACAATAGCGCTTGTTGGGAGGCAACCCAATGAATAATTTTTTTGCTTTCTGTTCTTGAGTGTTTGCACAATTATGCTACTATTATGATTGTATTTTTTGTGTTTTAATTAGTATTTGTGCCAAGTAAAGCCTTTAGGATCTTCTTGGGTGATAGTTATTTGATCTTGCTGAAAAACAGAAACTTTCGTGCTCAGAAAATAATTCTCATTTTTAATAGGAGCGTGATATTATACCAATTCTTTTTGTAGAAGATTAATATACAAATTGCTCATGTCGTCCTAATTTTTTAAAAACTTTGGAGTTACATAAGTATTCGAAATATCCATATTGCTACAGACTATTCTGTTTTTGACAGATTCTGTTTTCTTGACATTGTCTGCTTGTTTTGATGATTCTACGGTTTTCTTTGATGAGTTTTTGCCATAGAAAACTTGGAATACAATAGGTATAATGGAAGAATAAAATATGAATTGGTTTGCAAGAGTACTTATAGTAGTGATTTGTTTTCTTATACTAACGGATCTCAGGAAGGTTTTGTTGAGTTTTGTGTGATTGAAGTTTTCAAGTTTTGGGTTATCTTACGATGGATGAAGGAATAAGGAGTAAGAAGAGCCTAAGTTTGGGGATGCCCCGAGTGGCATCCCGTCTTTCTTCTAACAACCATCGATATTTTACTCAAAGGTATATTTTTATTCGTCACATACTATGAGTTTTGCTTGGAGCGTCTTGTATGATATGAGTCTTTGCTTGTTTTGTTTTTTGTTTTCAGTCATGAATCCTTGCTGGAAACACCTATTTGAGAGAGCCAAAATTATGCCATGACTTGTTAGAATTGCTCTCTATGGTTCACTTAATTTTTTTATGAGCTATGGAATTGCTCTAGTGCTTCACTTATACCTTTTTGAGCACGGTGTGCTTTAGTATTTTTGAAGAAATGCTCTCTTGCTTAACTTAGATTTATTTGGGAGTTAGTAAATTTTTTGAGTAAATTCTCTCTAGCTTCACTTAAATTAATTCGAGAGAAAGAAATATTATGCTCATGATCTTCACTTGTATTTGTTTGAGCTTATCAAAAGCAACACATGAAAATTAGTTCCAAAGTGATAGATATCCAAGAAGGATATAATAAAAACTTTCATGAAGATCATTGGACAAAATAAACTTGATTCTTTGTAATAGATTGAGATATGATGATGTGATATGTGAGTCATGTTGATGAGTAATTATGCTTTAGTAAGAATATTGGTGTTAAGGTTTGTGATTCCCCATGCAAGCACGAAAGTCAATAGTTATGCAATGAAATTACATCCTACTTGTGGTGCATTATTCGGTGTTAATTATGCTTAATGCTTGCTTATGAGATTATTCGTTTCTTGGTTGGTCGCTTCTCAATCTTTTGTTAGCCTCCATTTTGCACTAAGTATGATCACTACTTGTGCATCCAAAATCCTTTAAACCAGTTTTGCCACATGAGTCCACTATATCTACCTATATGAGGTATTCTTTTGCCGTTCTAAGCAAATTTGTATGTGCCATCTCTAATTTTCAAAATAAATTTCTCTTTTGTGTGCTCGTACTGCTCGCGAGGCGGTGAGGGGTGGCTAACATTTTCCACGCTAGATGTGTTATTCTCACGATGAGTGTTTATTCACTTGTCATTGCACGAGAGTAACACTAGAGGAAACAGGTAATTTGCCGTCTGGGGATCACAGACGGCAAAGACCTAAATCCAGATGGCGGAGATTTTGCCGTCAGGAAGCAGACGGCAAAGATAAGTCGGCAAAGAATACTTTGCCGTCAGCTTTTCATTGGCCAGACGGCAAAGACTTTGCTGTCAGCCGAACCTTCTTTGTCGTCAGCCTTATAAATCACAGACGGCAAAGAAATGCACTTTTGTCGTCAGCCAGACTACATGTTTGCCGTCAGCTATTCACGTCTTTGCCGTCAGCCTCTTATATCACAGACAGCAAAGAAGTTAATTTAAAAAACACACACACACACACACACACACACAACAACAACATTGCTCCCGAGCGACGTGGTCAACTCATGCGAGTGCAATACCTATCTTTCTTCTTCTTTTTTAAAAGGGAAAGGCCCATCCGTGTGTAGTGCCATTCATTGAACGTTAGTGGAGTACAAAATGCAAATATGAGCCCGAACCAAAACTAAAGTTACATAGTAGTCATGGAAATTAACACAAAGGACCCTAACAAGTAAGACTGAAAAGCAATCAGGTCCTTCTTCTCCACTCCGGTGCTCTGCCCGCCCCGCTGTCCTACCCGACGCTTGCCTTGCCTCTCTGTCGTGCACTGCTCGTCGCTCCACCGCCCGGCCTTGCTCAGCCGCGCAGCTCCGGCCCAGCTGCACTCGGGAGCTAACTCGCTCCGGTGCTGTAGGGAGGCACACGAGGGAGGTCGGGGATGGCCGGTGCTCAACCGGCGGAGCGCCCGGCTGCTCTAGCGGCGGAGCTCACGAGGCGGAGCGCAGGACCGGCGGGTGAGGAGGAGCTCGGGGTGTGGACGGCTTCGGGTGCGTGGCCGGAGGAGCTGGGGTGCGCACGGCCGACCGGTGGTCGAGCTCGCGAGGTAGAGCTTCACTCGGTGCTGGCGGTGTGGCGGACGGACGGGCAGGAGGGCGTGGCGGCGGACGGACGGGGCTCGCCGGTGCTGGCCACGGCACGCGGCTGCTCGGGGACAGGAGAGCGTTGGACAGGGGCGCCGGATGGGCAGGCGATGGACGGGGGCGCCGGACTGGCAGGCGCTGGACGGGGCGCCGGACGGGCGGGCGGCGTTGGCCGATGGCGTGTGGCTGCTCAGGGGAGAAGGAGGGAGGAGGGCGTTGGGTAGCGGCGTGCTAATGCTCGTGGAGATGGAGAGAATGAGAGATGAGGGAGCACGTGGGAGAAGGAGATAGGAATCATGGGTGGGGCAGGTACGGGCATGGCCTCATGGGTGGGGTTGTGGGTGGGGGCGCGTGCGTCGTGGGGTGGGTTGGGATGGGATGGGCGCGCACGACGGTCCTGAGTGGGCTGGGATGTGTGTCTAAGATGATGCCAAGTCATCAATCCGTGCGCTCAATCCGCGTAGTGTGCTTCTTCTTTGCCGTCTGTGGAAACAAATAAAGACGGCAAAGAGCTCAATTTGCCATCTGCGAAAACAATACAGACGGCAAAGATTCTTTGCCGTCTACCAAAACAAACATAGAAGGCATAGATGCTTTGCCGTTTGTGATTTTTGTTGCAGACGGCAAAGTGAGCTCTTTGCCGTCTGTGTTTTTTTTCACAGACGACAAAGTTTATTTTGCCATCAGTTTTTCTTTTCCGTTTGCCGATGATGGCAAACCCTTTCTTTGCCGTCTGCCCGACGAAAAGCTGACGGCAAAGATGACTCCTGACGGCAAATTAGCTGTTTCCCGTAGTGTAAGGCAACGGTATTAGGGATGCTCAGTCCCGAAATAAAAAAATGAATTATTTTATGTTGTCAAATAATAAATTCCTTGGGAAGTGTTGGTTTGGAGGGCAACCGTGGATACGGCTAGCCATGGAAAATGAAAGTATGGTTGAAAAAGGAATAAACTTTATTTTTTGTTTGGGAACCTCCTATGATATGTCTAGCATGGAAAGTGTTGGGAGATCCAAGTCGTTTTCATTGGTGGGAAAAGTATGCCTCTCAAAATGTTTTTATCTCTCAATTTTCGCTTTGAGCTCTGGCACCTCTACAAATCCCTACTTCCCTCCGAGAAGGGCCTTTCTTTTACTTTATGCAATTTTTATTTTTAATTTGAGTCTCCATCTTCTCTTATAAAGCACCAACTAGGGGGCACTATGATCGTACTTGAGCATTGGGTGTAGCTAATATGAGAGTGTGTTTCATGAATGGATCAATCATTGAGCATGATGGGCTAGGGATAACTTATTTTAGTGTTGATATTTTGAAAGACATGGTTGCTTGTTGATATGCTTGAGTATTTAAGTCTCGTGTAAAAACTAGACTATTGCTTTGAACCATATAAAAGTCCAAATGTCCATGCTATAAAGAAAAGAATATGAGATAACATGTTAGGCAGCATTCCACAACAAAAATCTATTTTTATCATTTAACCCTTTTTGCGGTGTGTTTGTTGGGATCCGATGAACTTTGAGTTTATGATCAGATCTATCTTTTTATCCATGAAAGTTATTTGAGTCTTATTTGATCTCTTATATGCATGATTGCTTATAGCCTCGTATTTCTTCTCCGATATTTGGGATTTGTTTGGCCAACTTGATCTATTTATCTTGCAATGGGAAGAGGTGCTTTGTGATGGGTTCGATCTTACTCTGCTTGATCCCAGTGACAGAAGGGGAACCGACACGTATGTATCGTTGCCATTAAGGATAACAAGAAGGGGTCTATTTCTACACAAATAGATCTTGTCTACATCATGTCATCGTTCTTATTGCATTACTCCATTTTTCCATGAACTTAATACACTAGATGCTTGCTGGATAGTGGTCGATGTGTGGAGTAATAGTAGTAGATGCAGGCAGGAGTCGGTCTACTAATCTTGGACGTGATGCCTACGTAATGACCATTGTCTGGATATCATCATGATTATTGGAAGTTCTATCAATTTCCCAACAGTAATTGGTTGACCCACCGTTTGCTATTATTCTCGAGAGAAGCCACTAGTGAAATCTATGGCCCCCGGGTCTCTTCTTTATTATATTTGCCTTTGCGATCTATTTTCCTTTGCTTTTATTTTCAGATCTATTAAACCAAAAGTACAAAAATACCTTGCTGCACTTTATTTTATTTAGCGTTCGATCTATCAATATTTACAACTCTCTCACGTCCGTTTTCCAATTTCTGGCGCCGTTACCCGAAAGGGATTGACAACCCCTTTAACACGTCGGGTTGCGAGTATTTGTTACTGGTGTGCAGGTGCTGTTTACGTAGTGTTGCTTGGTTCTCCTACTGGTTCGATAACCTTGGTTTTATCACTGAGGGAAATACCTACCGTCCCTGTGCTGCATCATCCCTTCCTCTCTGGGGAAATACCGACGTAGTCCTAGCCGACATCACACCCCGCCCACCGCGTTGGAAAACCGAAACGAGGAGGGGAAGATCTAGATGTAGCACGGAAGCCAAGAAATTTGGTGTCAGATGGGGCTCATTCATAGAGTAGGAGCACTCCGTACTACTACTCCTACTAGTACGAAGTTTGTACTACAACTAGTACTACCACTATACAACTAGGTATGTGCACAACACAACATCGTAGGAATAAAAAACGGGAAGATATTGTTTTGGGTGATTTATCGTTTTTTCAGTCAACGTAGTATGAATAATATGATATGGGGGCACCCATGAAGCTTATGCGGCTTGGTTGCATGGCTAGGAAAGGCTAGAGAAAATAAATAGATAATGTGTTTAGACTACACTCCACTAAATAGATACTTTGGATCCATTGCAACGTACGGGCCGGCACATTGGTAGTAGTAAGAAACAAATTCCGGGTTTGGCACGAGTTCGTACTGCGGAGCACCACAAGGCCTGGCTCAAGAGTTACATTTCCCTCTTGGGGCCTACGGGACCGATCTTCAGTGGCTTAGTGCACTGGCCTATGAGTCAATGACATGTGGACCTTAAATGCGGCTGGCCCACATGTCATTCTCATGAAAGCAGAGCGGCGGTGGGACCGAGAGGGGTGAGGCGCTGGTCGGCGGACGAGGCTTTCCTGCTCCCATGCTCCGATCCGTACTCCCGCACCACTAACTTTTATCCAACGGTTATAATAGATTTCCTCGTGTGGGCCATCTATAGCCTCAAAGAAAGGTAAACAAAGGACGTATTTCCAAGAAATAATTTCCTGCATGAATCTGTACACGCATGCAAGACCCTTTCCATTCCTGCTCGTCCTCCTCAGGATCATCAGCTACGTTGACAATGTCGGTGCCAACGCCAGAGCATCGCAACAGGTGCCTGCCAAAGCAATGTAGCACGCTGAAGCACCAGCGAGTACCACCTCCTCCACGCCAACATCGGTGTCTTGGGCATGCACGTCAGTTGCTCCCGCAGTATTTTACCCGCATGTTCGACTGCAGTACCACACCGATCTTGGACGAGACCATGGAGCTTGTGGCCAAGAGAAGTCTCTGCCCAGCCGACGCATGGCGAGGTGCTTGACTGTTGTGACGTGTCGCACGATGTTTACTAGCTTGCGCTCCAGATGAGCGGCAGGGTGCTGCTCCTGATCGTCAGTGGTGCAACGGCAACGATAGCCGGGTGGGAGCTCGGGCGGGAGCTCGTGATCTACCCGGGGCAGATAGTTCGACCTGGGCTCGAGATTCCGACCGCTTGCACCGCCCCGAGGATGTACCACTCAGCGATGAGGCTGGAATATTGGATACGTATAGGCGTGTGCTCATGGGCGGGAGCAACCTGCTCAACGGATACCGGTTTACGAGCATGATGTACTCGACGTAGTTGAGCCAGTGAGCCTGGAGGCGTTCCTGCCGTCATACATTGACGCGCGGCTCAACAGCGTGCGGCCATGTACCAGCGTAGTTCTGTTACGGGGAAGCGACATCGGCGTGGTTCAAGATGGCCAGCTGGCCGTTGTCGCGGCGGCGTTCGTGACCCATTCGTTCGAGTTGAACCAGCCGGTGGTGGCTTGGCCGTAGCGAGGGTGCCACAGCTGGACGTCGGGGTGTTATGAGGTGTAGATGTCCATAGAAGGAAACTATGGCAATTTTGCAAAAAGATACCCACACCCCTCTCCACATTTGCAAATAAGGCCTTCCCTCGTTCATCCTTTTCTCCCACAAGATAAACTACTCGTACAAATGCATCTTGATGTTCCGTGCAACGCACAGGCATCTTGCTAGTAGTAAGAAACACATCTCGAGTTTGGCACGAATTCGTGCAACGGTAGCACCACAAGGCCTGGCGTAGGAGTTACAATTCCCTCTCGGGGCCCATGGACTGAGCTTCAGTGGACCCGATAGGTGGCTTGTCCACATGTCATGCTCCCGAAGGCAGAGGGGCGGTGGGCCTGAGAGGGGTGAGCCATAGGTCAGGGGATGTCTGGTGTCATGGGTTCGAGCGGCGTCGTGCACTACAAAAAATACACTTCCGCGATGATACGTGTTTGTCACAGTAGGTCACTTTTTTGTCATGCATGTACATCCATGACGATTTTATGACAGAATCAAGATAGTCATACATGTGCTGTCGTAGAAGTGTTCCATGACATTAACAAAATTATCATCACAGAAGTGTTCACTTCCATGACGGTAAATGATGCGTCATGGAAGTGCTTTCGTCAAGGGTGACCGACACGTGGCATCCACCATAACGGGTCGCCATTAAGCTATCGGTCCGGTTTTGGATCCGATAACCCGCTAACAGCCACGACCAATGCCGATTTTCCACGTGTAAAATTCTCATTGGCCGGAGGAACCACGTGTCGACTCACCGTTGGGACAATTGTCATCCACTCATTGGACAGGAGGTGCCTATGATAGACCGACACGTGGCATGGCCCAATAGTGGCCCATTACGGTGAAAAAGGCCGGCCCAGTAAGAATTAGCAGGCCGGCCAATATAAGGCCTACTTGTGTGAGGTCCATTGATGCCCACAGCCCATACAAGATGTGCCAATTCGGCCCGTCAATGGCCCATTAACGATTTGACACCATTGCAGCCCATCGTCAGTTCGAGCCCGTTAACAGCCCACTATATATTTGGGCTCAATATCAGCCTGATGTGGTTTCGGCCTGTTAACGGCCCATTCAAGGTATGGGCCAATTTTCAGGATGTACATCTTTCGGCCTTTTAGTGACCCATTTAAGTGTTGGGCCAATTTCTGGCCCGGTGTGTCTTTTAGACTGGTGACGGCCCATAAGTGAGTTGGGCCATTTGCAGTCGGACCTGAGTTTTGACCTTTTAATGACCCATGCTCTTCATGGTCCAATACGAGCCCGGTTTCTCTTTCGGCCTGCTAAAGGCCCACAACACAGTTGGGCCATTTACAGTACGACCTGACTTTTGGCCTCTTAGCAGCCCATGCTCTTCATGGTCCAGTACGAGCCCGCTGTCTCTTTCGGCCTGCTAAAGGCCCACAGTATAGTTGGGCCATATGTAGCCCGACCTAATATCGACCTGTTAACGGCCCGTGAAATCAAATGGGCCCACATGTTGCCCGCTTCGATGTCGGCCTGTTAACGACCCGGGAGGTAAGAGGGCCGACCATTAACTTTCGGCCTGGTAACATCCCATTAACTTAATGGGCCCACTAAAGTTCGTACATGTCTTTAGGCCCAATTAGATAATTTGAGCCCATTACGACGAGCAATTATGCACAGGACCAAAACCGATCAAGCAAAGGTACGACATACAGGAAAAACGTTGCACATCCAGCATATATTACAGGAAATTACATCCACTGGGAAATCAAAGATTGATGCCAGTGCTAATAAATGAACAGAACCTAATGATCTACAACGTCACAATCTGCAACCTCAGCGCGGATGACGCCCATAAGAATGTGGGCAAGTTCTTGCTGCTTTGCTACACTGTCGTCGAAAACATTGATCAGTTGTTGTTGTGCACGAATGTGCACCTCTGATTCCTCCACCATTTCCATCATTGCTTCAGCCATTAATTGGTTCACAAACATACATTTTTTCCGTTGCATTCGAGACAGAGGAAACTGAACAGATTCAGATGGTGATTTTGGCAGGCTTGTATTATTGATAGTGGAGTGTCTCGACCACTACATCATAACATAAATTAGGAGGGGAACCGAACAGATTAATCAAGAGTTATTGCCATATTACCTGGCCTAGATTTATTGGAAAGAAACAATGGGGTTGCCTTGCTGTTTTCGGAGTTTGTCTTCTTATCTTCAGCAGCCAGCACCAAATTAACACACGAGCATTGCTATCATTGGCCTGGTCATATAATAGGCAACATTCACACCACGAACGTTTGGGCAACCAGACCACACCAGCCTACACCAAATTAAAACAATATGGCACACCTATCGTCAGCCAGGTTAGGTAATACGAAAGCAACATTGACACAATGAACGGATGGGCAACCAGAGCAGCATTGCAATTCAGTAATGTGCATGATATGAGATAGTACACTCATGCAGCTCAGTATGCAAAACTACCACGCAGTTTTCCTTACAAAAACCAACATTGTCGCCTTTAACATTTTGCTACAACTAATTTTAGATCAGATAAAGGTTGGATTCACGCCGATTAACAAAATACATGCTGATGTAAAAATATAGTGATATACAACAGGTACTTACATCAGCATTGGAGCACAGAGAATTCCCGCAAGATACTTTCCTCGAATACGATCCCAATGGAGGAAGTCTTCTATCATTTAACCTTATTTTCTAAAAGAGAGATGGGTAAGAAACATGTAGAAAATATGATCAGAATGCTATAAAATTTCATAATGCGAGGATACGCACACGCTTAGAATGGAGTTGACATATTTTTGCTGGACTGGAGCGGACTAGTTCGTTGGCCACTGGAATCTGCTTATTATCAGTGGGAGTTGGGTTTCTCTGTGCTGGAGCAGTATCTATGAAAACTGGAGTTGGTTTATTATCTCCTGGTGTTTGGATCTTTTGCAAAGACCTGGTTTGTAACCCTTCATATTCTAACATAGCCGTCTTCCCCTTGCATGCCTTATATAGAAGAATGGTGCTTCAATTATAAAACATGCTACAACAGAGATGGAATAGGTACCGAAGAATAGAAATGCATGACATATTGACATCTATTCCCTCCATCCGGAAATAAATGGACGGGTCTAGGCGTATTTCAGTTCTAGATACATCCAGTTTTATCCATTTCTGCGACATGTAATCCGGATGGAGGGAGTATGATGTAAGAGTAGGGATACGGCATGACAACAGTGTAAAAAACACTACTTGAATGTAAAACTGTATGCTAGCGGAATACATACAGAAAAACACTAAGGCAACATATGTGTGTATGATTGGGAAACTAAGATGGCATTGCAAGAGACCACTAGAACAACACTTCAATGTAAAAAAAAAGAAGATGGTATGGTAGACAGATGAAGTACATATTGATGAATAACAATGCATAAGATATTGCGATAGAGTAGAATGACAGTACTTGAATTTAAAAACATGTTATCATGAATGGAATAGGTACTGAAAAACAGGAAGGCATGCCATATTTACATGCATGATCAGCAGGCTAAGCACATGGCATTGCAACAAAGTAGATGCATCCAGGACATTATATGCATGAGTACCCATATCAAGGGCCAAGTTGGAGCAATGACCTTGTGGGGTGAATAGGATTCATCATCTTTCTGCAAGTCTTGTGAAGAACTGCCTTTACATGTTCCATCATATTGGGTATCATTGACGTCAAGTTTGTTGGCCGTTACATTGCTCCTTGAGGTTCTTGTGGATAAATCAGTGTGTGCAATTATATCTGACATGCATGGAAGACAACTAGTAGTTAGATTTATGTAATGAGTGCCTGTAGGAGACGACATAAATAGTAGGACTGGGGTTAACTAGCAGCAACAGGTCTCAAAAACTAAAGGGAGAACATAGATGAAAGCTACAGATAATGTATCGTTTGTACTCGAGCTTAACTAGATGGCACTCAAAAGTATTAAAGAACAACATAGGTAATACTAGAAGTGGTATAATACTATAATCACCAGCCCGTGGGATAGCATTGGCTGATGGATGATAACTATGGAACAGCGTTACCTAAAGAACAAGTCTCTTAGCTGAACTATGGAACAACATTAACTCCTGAACAAGACCCGTAAGAGATCAACATGAATATACCGTGAAATGTGATAATCTATTTTCCATGCTTAGATGAATAACAAAGCCATAAATGTTGCACACAAGTAAGATGACAGTACAACCTATCTGGCCGCCATCCATAGGAGTGAGCATCATGTGCTGACTTGTCGATGGCCCTGTAGTTGTTGTGGCTGTCCATGTCGGGCACGCGCATTCGATGCAGGGAACTGTTGAGTGGGGACTATAGCTCCCTTCTGGTGTATGCTTCCCTTGTTGGAGCAGCTGCGGTGAGTCAGAAGACGGTGTGGATGAAGATGCAGAAAACGCATAATATTAAGAACGACACATCTCTCTGATCTGAAGAAATGCCCGAAGAGATCAACAGCAAGGTACGAGAGTGGTCACACGTCTGTTGACTGAAGACTAAATTGGGGTCATAGATTTTATTTTATTTTAGTACTGTCCGATCTATGCTGGATGGCTTGATGGCCGTCTTGTGCCTCCCGGCTGACACTGTTCGGAATCTTCCCCGAAGAGCCAGCGACCACCGGCAGAGCGGCCTGCCTCCGTCGTCCGTGGCCCCGAGAAAAACCCCGCTCCCCACCCCACCGCACTACCGTGGTTGCACCGCCCCCGGGGCAATCCACAAAGACTCGCCGTCATCCAGATCCGGCGGCGGCAGTACCTTCAACCCACACAACTCTAAGATAGCCATCTAAGCGCTGCTTCCGTGGCGAACTTGCGCCCCCGCACCCTTACCTTAGACACCAGGCAACCGGTATCCTAGGAGCTCCGCCGCCTCGAGGGGTGCTGCTTCCCATTGGGAATCTGATAACCCACAAGTATAGGGGATCACAACAGTTTTCGAGGGTAGAGTATTCAACCCAAATTTATAGATTCGACACAACGGGAGCCAAAGAATATTTGAAGGTATTAGTAGCTGAGTTGTCAATTCAACCACACCTGGAGATTAATTATCTGCAGCAAAGTGATCAGTAGCAAAGTAGTTTGATAGTTTTCATAATAGTCACAACAGCAATGGTAACAGTAACAGTGATGAGAGCAGTAATAACTTAGCAAAAACAATATAAGATAAATTCGTAGGCATTGGATCGGTGACTTGTTGGATGATATTCATCATGTGACAGTTATAACCTAGGGCGATATGGCACTAGCTCCAGTTCATCGATATAATGTAGGCATGTATTCCAGAAATAGTCATACGTGCTTTATTAGAAGAAGTCGCATGACATCTTTGGTCCTACCCTCCCGTGGCAGCAGGGTCCATGTTGGAAACTAAGGGATATTAAGGCCTCCTTTTAATAGAGAACTGGAACAAAGCATTAACACATAGTGAATACATGAACTCCTCAAACTACGGTCATCACCGGGAGTGGGCCCGGTTGTTGTCACTCTGGGGTTGCTGGATCATAACACGAAGTAGGTGACTATAAGTTGCAAGATCGGATCTAAAACATGGATATAATGATGAATTCATAAACGGTTCAGATCTAAGTTCATGGCACCCAGGCCCAAAGTGACAAGCATTAGGCATAGCAAAGTCATAGCAACATCAATCTAAGAACATAGTGGATACTAGGGATCAGGCCCTAACAAAACTAACTCGATTACATGATGAATCTCATCCATCTGCTCACCGACCAGCGAGCCTACAAAGGAATTACTCACTCCTAGTGGGGAGAATCATGGAATTGGCGATGGAGATGGGTTGGTGATGACGAAGAACGAACATCCCCCTCTCCGGAGCCCCAAACGGACTCCAGATCTGCCCTCCCGAGGAAGAACAGGGCTTGGTGGCGGCTCCGTCTCCTGGAAAGCGATAATTCTTTCTCCCTGATTTTTTCTGGAATAATGTGATTTTATAGTCAGGGGGATCGTCTGCAGGTCCACCAGGTGGGTACAACCCACCTGGGCGCGCCAGGAGAGGGGCGCGCCCTAGTGGGTTGTGCCCACCCAGGGGCCCCTCTCTGTTGGGTCTTGGATCCAGTAATTCTCTTTTATTCCATAAAAAATCCCCGCAAAGTTCCATTTCATCCCGAGAACTTTTATTTCTGCACAAAAACAACACCATGGTAGTTCTGCTGAAAACAACGTCAGTCCGGGGTTAGTTTCATTAAAATCATGCAAATTAGAGTCCAAAACAATAGGAAAAGCGTGAGAAAAAGTAGATACGTTGGAGACGTATCAACTCCCCCAAGCTTAAACCTTTCCTTGTCCTCAAGCAATTCAGTTGATAAACTGAAAGTGAGAAAGAAAAACTTTTATGAACTCTTTTGCTCCTGTTTGCATAAATAAGCTTAAACATCACCCAAGTTTTCAGCCAACATTATAACTAACCATGTCAACAATAACATTTAAAGATTATATTAACTCATATCAATGACATAATCAGCTAGCGAGCGATAATAAGAGATCTCAAACAACAACACGTTGTCAAAACAACTGTGATATAATATGACAATAGTGGTATCTCGCCAGCCCTTTCTGGGACCGCAAAACATAAATGCAGAGCACCTCCGAAGTTCAAGCAGCGACTAAACATTGCAATTCATGGTAGAAAAGATCTAGTCATGATGCACCCAACATTAGCTATACACAATGCATGAATCATGACAGTTGTGCTCTCTCAGTTTCTAGCGCTTGTTTTAGAAGGTGATGACACAACATAAAAGTAAATAGAAAGTCCCTTCGCAGAGGGAAGTAGTGATTTGCATAGGTGCCAGAGCTCAATTTTTAAAACAGAGGTAAGTGATATTTTGAGACATGCACCCTTCTCATTCACTTCATGACCATCAGTTATCAACTTCTTCCATGCTAAGCATGCTAGTGGCGGTTCCCAAGCGATAAAAGTAAAGGTTTACTCCCCCTCCACCATCAATCACACTCCACGGCTTGTCCGAAACAACGGGTGCCGTCCATACCAACATCAGTCCTGGGGGAGTTTTATTTAATTATTTGCATTTTTGAGTTCGGGACTGGGAATCCCTATTACCGCTCTTTTCTCGTGCGATGGCGAGTGAATAAACACTCGACCTGAGAATAATCCACTTAGCATGGAAGATACCGATCACCTCCTGTCGTTCCATGAATGATCCAGGAACACAAAAAGGATAATTTTTAGAAGTTTTTAGAGGTGGCACATGCAAAGTTACTTAGGACGGGAGGGTAATACCGTATATAGGTAGGTATGGTGGAGTCATCTGGAATAACTTTGGGTTCAAGGTTTTTGATGTACAAGCAGAGTTCCCACTTAGTACAGGCGAAGGCTAGCAATTAGATTGAGAAGCGGCCAGCTAGAGAGCAACAACGATCATAACTAGGCATTATGCATAAGTAACATTGGACACTAGCATGAGTAGGATATGAACACCGTGAACATAAATGTCATAGAGGCTATGTTGGTTTTGGTTCAACTACATGAATGAACATGTGCCAAGTCAAGCCACTTGAACATTCAAAGGAGGATACCATATCATCATACTACATCACAATCATTTTAACGCTATGTTGATATCCAAGATAAATCATTATCCACTCCTAGCTACTTATGCATGGCATGAGAAACTATAATCTCTAATTGTCATTGCAAACATGTTTACTCATAACGGCCTGAAGCATGGGTACTAGGTTAAACATATTTACACAAATAGAATAAGTTGAGTTACATACCAGTTTCTCTTTGCCAAGGCCAGTTCATCAAATATCGTCATTATTGCCTTTCACTTGCACGAACGAATGATATGAAAATAATAATAGTGCAAGAGTGCCGTGGACTAGGCTGGAATACGCAAACATTTTATTCAACAAGAGAAGACAAGGTAAAATGGGTTCTTTATTAGTTCAATAGTTATTCATATGAGAGCCACTCAACATTTTCATCGTGCTCTTCTCCTCGGTAGGACTCGAATAAAAAGAAAAGAAATTCGGAGAAGCACACTGAAATAATTTTTGGATTTTTTGGTTTTCTTATACAAGCAAATAAAAGGGAAAAGCAAAAACGAGAAAAACTATTTACACGGGAAAGCTCCCAACAAGCAAAAGAAGAACAAGGAAATCTTTTTGGGTTTTCTTTTAAGTGCTACCACTAAGCATGCATGGAAAGTAAATTACTACAACTAGTTTTTTTGGTTTTTCTAAAGTTTTCCAAACATACAAGAAGAAAGCAAGAAAATAAATCTAAGTATGGATGATACAATGAAAAAGTGTGAACACCGACAAATAGAATGATATGTGAACATGAATGTAATGTATGTGAGAAACACGTACTCCCCCAAGCTTAGGCTTTTGGTCTAGCTTGGTAGTCAATCAGTAGCCTGGATGGTAGTAGGGATCCTGAGGAACCCGCATCCACTCATCTCACTGCTGGGGCTCCTCCGCAGCCTCTGCAGCAGTGTGACCGTTCCAGTAGGCGATGATGTCTGCAGGCATAATCCGGTATCCGTCCCTGGCAGCAGAATCAAACAAAGCAGGCGCAGGCAATGGAATAACATCACGAGGTTTTACGCTATAGACCAGGTTGTAAGGAATGGCGATGTTAGGACGATCATGTGAAAGAAAGTGATGATGTTCCATGGCTGCACGGTCTAGGTAAACCTTGGTCAGGGGGTAATCATGAGGGTGTATCTCAACATTGAATCGAGCTGCCAAACGAGTAGCAAAAATCCCACCATGTATTTTACCTTGGGATTTATTAAGATGCAGGCGACGTGCCACGATAGCTCCCAAGCTATGCGTGTTGTCGCCATCAAGTGCACGACGTAAATCAGCAAGGTCTGGTGAACTAAGTGCATCCACCTTCTCCCTAGCAAGCAAGCATTTGGTAATGAAAAGTGCAAAGTAACGAACAACAGGAAAATGTAAGCCAGCGACAGTGATGGCTGACACTCCTCTCTCATCACCCACTGTCAAAGTGCGATAAAAGGCCTCAAACTCAGCCGGCCTAGGCTCAGCCAAGCTCCCATCATACGGGATCATGCATATATCACAAAATTCAGTAAGTGGTATCTGATGGTTTTCAGCATATAAGTCAAAGCTTACTTCATGAGGATTATTTCTAGGCAAGAAAGTAAAGCTTTGAACAAAGATATTTGTGAGGATTTGGTGCTAGTCACACTCATCTACGATGAAGTCGGTGAGGCCGCATTAGCAATATATTGCATGAACTCCGGAAGAATTCCAGCCTCTTGCAGGAACGGGGTGTGCGGCCATTCGCATGGCTGTACCTCCGCCAACCTCCGAGGGTGGAGATCACTGTGAGAAGACTCCCCAATAACACCCTTGGAGTTCTTCTTAGAGCAAAACTTCCTGAAGATGTTCATGTCCGCGTACAATTTTTCCTATGAACAAAAATCTGAATTTTAGTTCACAAAATTTTCTCAACAAAACTTCACAAAATTGATAGCAACTACTCATAGGGATACATAGAGGCCATAACAAGCATTCAAACTACTTGGAACACTAAGAATTCAACATGCAAGCTCATCTACAACAGCACCAAGAGTAGCTAATTATTCAAAATATAAACCACTAAAACAAAAACTAATTGGACAAACGGTGGAGTCACATACCAAGCAATAATCCCCCGAAACAGTTTCGGAAACGGAGCTTCGTGGAAAGAGAGCGAAATCCGCGGGTTTGAGCTCAAGAACACGGGGGAGAGAGAGCAATGGAGATTTTTTTTCTGGAGGTAAGTGATGATGTGGGATGAAGAGATAAGTGAGGGGGCCCACGTGGGGGCCACAACCCACCAGGGCGCGCCTGGGGGTCCTGGCGCGCCCAGGTGGGTTGTGCCCACTTGGTGCACCTCCCTCTACTATTATTTGCACCAAAAATTCAGAAATAATAAGAAAAAAATCATATAAAATTTTCAGGGCATTCTGAGACTTTTATTTTTGGGTCATTTTTTATTGCACGGGAAATTCAGAAAACAGACTAAACATGGCATTTTATTTTATTTAACTAATAAAAACAGAAAACAAATAGTAGGAACAGAAGGTAGTGCTTACTAAATTCATCAACTTCATACCTCTAAAAAATGATTCATTAATAAGGTTGATCAGGCCTTATTAACAACCACTTTCGATTAGCATGGAACCGAAGAACTTTCCTAAATCACTAAGTTACCTCAGTGGGGATATGAATGTCCCCAACAATAAGCATTTCATATTTCTTTTTGACAGTAGGTAGAGGTATTTGAAAACTTCCAATAGTGATTGTCGGAGATTTTTCAACAACATTAATTCCATTCACTTGGAATTGTTTCTTCGGAAAGTGCACCGTATGCTCATTACCATTAATATGAAAAGTGACCTTGATTTTATTGCAATCAATAATAGCCCCTGGAGTTTTCAAGAAGGGTATACCAAGGATAATTGACATGGTGTCGTCCTCGGGCATCTCAAGTATAACAAAGTTAGTCAAGATAGTAACATTAGCAACAACAACGGGCATATCCTCACAGATACCGATAGGTATGGAAGTTGACTTGTTAGCCATTTGCAAAGATATTTCAGTAGGTGTGAGTTTATTCAAGTCAAGTCTTTTATATAAAGAGAAAGGCATAACACTAACACCAGCTCCTAAATCACACACAACAGTTTTCACATAATTCTTTTTGATGGAGCAAGGTATAGTTGGTATACCCGGATCTCCAAGTTTTTTAGGTACTCCATCTTTGAAAGTATAATTAGCAAGCATAGTGGAGATTTCAGCTTCCGGTATTTTTATCTTATTTGTGATGATGTCTTTCATATACTATGCATATGGAGGCATTTTAAGGATATCAGTCAAGCGAGTACGCAAAAAGACTAGCCTCAGCATTTCAGCAAAGCGTTCAAATTCTTCTTCATCATTCTTTTTGTTGACTTGGGTGGAAAAGGCATAGGTTTTTGAACCCACGGTTCTCTTTCTTTACCGTGTTTTCTAGAAACAAAGTCTTTTTTATCATATCTTTTATTCCTAGGTTGTGGGTTATCAAGGTCAACCGGTGGTTCTATCTCAACATCATTATCTGGTTCTTTTTCATTATTTGGTTGAGCATCTTCATGAACCTCATCATTATCTTTTTCATTATCACTAGGTGGATGTTCATTACCAGATTGAGTTTCAGCATCTGAGATAGAAGTTTCATTTTCATTATTAGGAGGTTTTTCTATTTCAGGTTCACTAGAAGCATGCAAAGTCCTATCATTTTTCTTCTTTTTTTTTCTTTTTAGAAGGACTAGGCGCATTAGTGTTGTTTCTTTGTGAATCTTGTTCAATTCTTTTTGGGTGTCCCTTAGGATAAAGTGGTTCCTGAGTCATTTTACCTCCTCTAGTTGCAACTCTAACAGCAAAGTCATGTATATTATTATTCATTTCATCAAGTAATTCTCTTTGTGATTTAGCAGCTTGTTCTAACTGGGTTTGTACCATAGAAGCATGTTTTCCAACACCTCTAACATCATTTGAAATTCTAAATAACAAGTCACTCAAGCGAGCAATCATATTAGAATTATATTTCAATTGTTTCATAACATTTGCATTGAAGTGGTCTTGTTTTCTAATGTAGTTTTCAAACTCATAAAGGCATTGACTAGGATGCATATTGTGAGGATTATCATTTTCGTTGAACTTCATAAGACAATTTACCTCTACCACCTTAGGCATTGGTGATGTATTAAGCCCATGTATTTCTTCAATAGGAGGTAAATTTTTAACATCCTCAGGTTTAATACCTTTTTCCTTCATATATTTCTTTACCTCTTGCATATCTTCAGGACTGAGATATAATATACCCCTCTTCTTCGGAGTGGGTTTAGGTGGTGGTTCAGGAATAGTCCAATCATCATAATTTTTCAATATGTTATTCAATAATTCTTCAGCTTGAGCAATAGTTCGTTCCCTGAAAACACAACCATCACAAATATCTAGGAAGTCCCTAGAAGCATCGGTTAGTCCATTATAGAAGATATCAAGTATTTAATTTTTCTTAAGAGGATGATCAGGCAAAGCATTAAGTAATTGGCAAAGCCTCCCCCAAGCTTGTGGGAGAATCTCTTCTTTAGTTTGCACAAAATTGAATATTTCCTGTAAGGCAACTTGTTTCTTATGTGCCGGAAAATATTTTCCAGAGAAGTAATAAATCATATCCTGGGGACTACGCACACAACTAGGAGCAAGATTATTGTACCAAGCTTTAGCATCACCCTTTAATGAGAAAGGAAATAAGTTGAGAATAAAGTAATAGCGAGTTTTCTCATCATGAGTAAAAAGGGTGGCTATATCATTTAACTTAGTAAGATGTGCCACAACAATTTCAGTTTCATAACCATGGAAAGGATCAGATTCAACCAAAGTAATTAACTCTGGGTCGACAGAGAATTCAAAATCCTTAGCAGCAATAAAGATAGGTGAAGTAGCAAACTTAGGATCATACTTCTTTCTAGCATTCAGAGTTTTTTATTTATACTTGCATAGTAATTTCTCTAGATCATCTATATCCTTACAAGCAACAATATCTCTAGATGTTTCCTCATTCATAACATAACCTTCCGGTACTTTAGGCAATTCATATCTAGGAAGGCTAGTTCAAGTAGGTGTTTCAGGAGTTTCAGTTTCAAGCTCATCATCAGATTCAACAACATCATGTTGTATTACTCTAGCAATTTGTTCATCAAGAAATTCACCAAGTGGCACATCATCATTATCAAGCAAGGTACTAGCATCATCATAAGAATCATTCATAGTAGAAGTAGCATCATCAATAACTTGCAACATATTAGAATTGATAGCATGTGGTGGAGTTGCAAGTTTACTCATAACTGAAGGTGAATCTAAAGCAGAACTGGATGGCAGTTCCTTACCTCCCCTCGTCTTTGAGGGAAATATCTTAGTCTTTTGATCCTTCAGATTCTTCATAGTGATAATATGATAATAACCCCAAGTGACTCAAAAAATATAGCTATGCTCCCCGGCAACGGCGCGAGAAAAAGGTCTTGATAACCCACAAGTATAGGGGATCACAATAGTTTTCGAGGGTAGAGTATTCAACCCAAATTTATAGATTCGACACAAGGGGAGCCAAAGAATATTTGAAGGTATTAGCAGCCGAGTTGTCAATTCAACCACACCTGGAGATTAATTATCTGCAGCAAAGGGATCAATAGCAAAGTAGTTTGATAGTTTTGATAATAGTGACAGCAGTAATGGTAACAGTAACAGTGATGATAGCAGTAATAACTTAGCAGAAACAATATAAGATAAATTCGTAGGCATAGGATCGGTGACTTGTTGGATGATATTCATCATGTGACAGTTATAACCTAGGGCGATACGGCACTAGCTCCAGTTCATCGATATAATGTAGGCATGTATTCCGTAAATAGTCATACGTGCTTTATTAAAAGAACTTGCATGACATATTTTGTCCTACCCTCCTATGGCAGCGGGGTCCATATTGGAAACTAAGGGATATTAAGGCCTCCTTTTAATAGAGAACCGGAACAAAGCATTAACACATAGTGAATACATGAACTCCTCAAACTACGGTCATCACCGGGAGTGGGCCCGGTTGTTGTCACTCCGGGGTTGCCTGATCATAACACGTAGTAGGTGACTATAACTTGCAAGATTGGATCTAAAACATGGATATAATGATGAATTCATAAGCGGTTCAGATCTGAGTTCATGGCACCCGGGACCAAAGTGACAAGCATTAAGCATAGCAAAGTCATAGCAACATCAATCTAAGAACATAGTGGATACTAGGGATCCGGCCCTAACAAAACTAACTCGATTACATGATGAATCTCATCCAACTCCTCACCGACCAGCGAGCCTACGAAGGAATTACTCACTCCCGATGGGGAGCATCATGGAACTGGCAATGGAGATGGGTTGGTGATGACGAAGAATGAAGATTACCCTCTCCGGAGCCCCAAACGGACTCCAGATCTGCCCTTCCAAGGAAGAACAGGGCTTGGCGGCGGCTCTGTCTCGTGGAACGTGATAATTCTTTCTCCTTGATTTTTTCTGGAACAATGTGATTTTATAGTATCAGTGGATCATCTGCGGGGCCACCAAGTGGGTTGTGCCCACCCAGGGGCCCCTCTCTGGTGGGTCTTGGATCCAGTAATTCTCTTTTATTCCATAAAAAATCCTCGCAAAGTTTCGTTTCATTCCAAGAACTTTTATTTCTGCACAAAAACAACACCATGGTAGTTCTGCTGAAAACAGCGTCAGTCCGGGGTTAGTTTCATTCAAATCATAAAAATTAGAGTCCAAAACAAGAGGAATAGCGCGAGAAAAAGTAGATACGTTGGAGACGTATCAGAATCGATTGGCCCAGAATAAAAATTCAGACAACTGACGCCTAAATAAAGTGATTTGAGAGGAGGGTGCGACCTATCTGGCGGCCCGGTGAAGTAGGTAGCTCCAGCTGACGAGTCGGTGAGGCCGACGCGGTTGCGGTGGCTACCGGCGGCAGGGAAGCAGAGATGTCGCGACGGTCGACGGCTACGGTGAAGCAACGCCGGGGCTCTGGATGGATCCGAAGTTGGAACCGCTCCGCATCGTGAACTATGGCGGGGCTGAATCGGCTCCGGTACGGTTCATGCGGCCGTCGTCGAGGCAGCTCCAACAGCACGGAGTAAGAGGCACACGGTGCTACTTCTTGAGCACTGGGTTGGTTTTCCCTTGAAGAGGAAAGGGTGATGCAGCAAAGTAGCGTAAGTATTTCCCTCAGTTTTTGAGAACCAAGGTATCAATCCAGTAGGAGACCACGCACGAGTCCCTCGCACCTACACAAACAAATAAATCCTCGCAACCAACGCAATAAAGGGGTTTTCCATCCCTTCACGGTCACTTACAAGAGTGAGATCTGATAGATATGATAAGATAATATTTTTGGTATTTTTATGATAAAGATGCAAAGTAAAATAAAAGGTAATAAAAATAGCTAAGTGCTGGAAGATTAATATGATGGAAAATAGACCCGGGGGCCATAGGTTTCACTAGAGGCTTCTCTCGAGAGCATAAGTATTACGGTGGGTGAACAAATTACTGTTGAGCAATTGACAGAATTGAGCATAGTTATGAGAATATCTAGGTATGATCATGTATATAGGCATCACGTCCGCGACAAGTAGACCGACTCCTGGCTGCATCTACTACTATTACTCCAGACATCGACCGCTATCCAGCATGCATCTAGAGTATTAAGTTCATAAGAACAGAGTAACGCTTTAAGCAAGATGACATGATGTAGAGGGATAAACTCATGCAATATGATATAAACCCCATCTTGTTATCCTCGATGGCAACAATACAATACGTGCCTCGCTGCCCCCACTGTCACTGGGAAAGGACACCGCAAGATTGAACCCAAAGCTAAGCACTTCTCCCATTGCAAGAAAGATCAATCTAGTAGGCGAAACCAAACTGATAATTCGAAGAGACTTGCAAAGATAACCAATCATACATAAAAGAATTCGGAGGAGATTCAGATATTGTTCATAGATAAACTTGATCATAAACCCACAATTCATCGGTCTCAACAAACACACCGCAAAAGAAGATTACATCGAATAGATCTCCACAAGAGAGGGGGAGAACTTTGTATTGAGATCCAAAGAGAGAGAAGAAGCCATCTAGCTAATAACTATGGACCCGAAGGTCTGAGGTAAACTACTCACACATCATCGGAGAGGCTATGGTGTTGATGTAGAAGCCCTCCGTGATCGATGTCCTCTCCGGCGGAGCTCCGGAAAAGGCCCCAAGATGGGATCTCATGGGTACAGAAGGTTGCGGCAGTGGAATTAGGTTTTTGGCTCCGTATCTGGTAGTTTGGGGGTACGTAGGTATATATAGGAGGAAGAAGTACGTTTGTGGAGCAACGTGGGGCCCACGAGGGTGGAGGGCGCGCCCAGGGGGTAGGCGCGCCCCCTACCTCATGCCCTCCTGGTTGATGTCTTGATGTAGGGTCCAAGTCCTCTGGATCACGTTCGTTCCGAGAATCACATTCCCGAAGGTTTCATTCCGTTTGGACTCCATTTGATATTCTTTTTCTGCGAAACTCTGAAATAGGTAAAAACAACAATTCTGGGCTGGGCCTCCGGTTAATAGGTTATTCCCAAAAATAATATAAAAGTGTATAATAAAGCCCATTAATGTCCAAAACAGAATATAATATAGCATGGAACTTGTGACGCCCCCGATTCAATCGTACACTAATCATGCACGCAAATGTGTATGATCAAGATCAGGGACTCACGGGAAGATATCACAACACAACTCTACAACATAAATATGTCATACAAGCTTCATAATACAATCCAGGGGCCTCGAGGGCTCGAATACGAGTGCTCGATCATAGACGAGTCAGCGGAAGCAACAATATCTGAGTACAGACATAAGTTAAACAAGTTTGCCTTAAGAAAGCTAGCGCAAACTGGGATACAGATCGAACGAGGCGCAGACCTCCCGCCTGGGATCCTCCTAACTACTCCTGGTCGTCGTCAGCGGGCTGCATGTAGTAGTAGGCACCTCCAGTGTCGTAGGACTCATCGTCGACGGTGGCGCCTGGCTCCTGGACTCCAGCATCTGGTTGCGACAACTAGGTAGGAAGGAAAGAGGGAAAAGAGGGAGAATAGCAACCGTGAGTACTCATCCAAAGTACTCGCAAGCAAGGAACTACACTACATATGCATGGGTATATGTGTAAAGGACCATATCAGTGGACTGAACTGCAGAATGCCAGAATAAGGGGGGATAGCTAGTCCTGTCGAAGACTACGCTTCTGGCAGCCTCCATCTTGCAGCATGTAGAAGAGAGTAGATTGAAGTCCTCCAAGTAGCATCGCATAGCATAATCCTACCCGGCGATCCCCTCCTCGCCGCCCTGTTAGAGAGCCATCACCGGGTTGTATCTGGCACTTGGAAGGGTGTGTTTTATTAAGTATCTGGTTCTAGTTGTCATAAGGTCAAGGTACAACTCCGGGTCGTCCTTTTACCGAGGGACAAGGCTATTCGAATAGATAAACTTCCCTGCAAGGGTGCACCACATAACCCAACACGCTCGATCCCATTTGGCCAGACACACTTTTCTAGGTCAGGCCCGGCCGCGGAAGATCAACACGTCGCAGCCCCACCTAGGCACAACAGAGAGGTCAGCACGCCGGTCTAAATCCTATGTGCGCAGGGGTCTGGGCCCATCGCCCATTGCACACCTGCACGTTGCGTACGCGGCCGGAAGCAGACCTAGCCTAGTGGCGTTCCAGTCCAATCCGGCGCATGCCGCTCAGTCGCTGACGTCACGAAGGCTTTGGCTGATACCACGACGTCGAGTGCCCATAACTGTTCCCGCGTAGTTGGTTAGTGCGTATAGACCAAATGGCCAGACTCAGATCAAATACCAAGAACTCGTTAAGCGTGTTATTTTGAAGTAACCGCAGACGCCGTCCAGGGCCAGGCCCACCTCTCGCCTAGGTGGTCTCAACCTGCCCTGTCGCTCTGCCACAAGATCCACTAGCCGGTACTCCTACGAGCCGACCCGACTTTAGTCACCACATGTGTCATGTATAGAGTATATAAGTATATACCCGTGATCACCGCCCAAGTGATCATGGCCCGATAGTATAGCATAGCAGACGGACAAGAATGTAGGGCCACTGATGGAAAACTAGCATCCTATACTAAGCATGTAGGATTGCAGGTAAAGGTAACAACAGTAGTAGCAAGGATGGGCTATGCATCAGGATAGGATTAACGGAAAGCAGTAACATGCTATACTACTCTAATGCAAGCAGTATAGACAAGAATAGGCGATATCTGGTGATCAAGGGGGGGGGGGCTTGCCTGGTTGCTCTGGCAAGAAGGAGGGGTCGTCAACTCCGTAGTTGAAATGGGCAGCAGCAGCGTCGGTATCGTAGTCTACCGGAGAGGAGAGGGGGAAGAAATAGTAAATACAATGCAAACATAAGCATGACGATGCGTGACATTACAATGAGCGGTGCTAGGTGTGCCCTAACGCGGCAGTAGGTGGTACCGGCGAAGGGGGGAACATCCGGGAAAGTATTCCCGATGTTTCGCATTTTCGGACAGATGAAATGGAGGGGGAAAGTTGTGAGTTCGATATGTTAGGGATGTGTGGCGGACGAACGGGCTGCGTATCCAGATTCGTCTCGTCGTTCTGAGTAACTTTCATGTAGAAAGTATTTTCATCCGAGTTACGGATTATTTTATATGATTTACTAAAGTTTTAAATCATTTTTAGAATTTGTTTAATTAAGTTAATTCAACATTATCCAGAACAGTGCATGCTGACGTCATCATGATGTCAGCAAGACGTCAGCAGTCAACAGAGGTGTTGACTGGTCAAACTGACATGTGGGCCCAGTGGGACCCACCTGTCATACACTGTTAGGTTAATTAGGGTTTAGGTCAAATGAATTCCTGCTTAATTAAACTAACTAATTAATTAAACATGATTAATTAACTTAATTAATTCATTAATTAATTTTATTTCTATTTACTTATTTATTAAAAAATTGTTCTGGGCGGGGCCCCCTGTCATAGGCCGTGGGGGCCTTATCGGGCACACGGGCGCGGGTGGGCGCTGGGACGTGCGGGTGCGGGCGCCCAAACTGGACGCAGCCAGTCGGGGCCACGGCGAGGGGAAAAATGCCGGCGCGGCACCGGCGTGGCAGCGGCGAGGCCACGACGGGGCAACAGGGGATGAGCAGGGCGGCGGCCGGCGTGGAGCTCCGGCGGGAGTCAGAGGCGAGCACTGGGGCGGCGCCGGAGGGCGCGGGAAGCAACGGTCGACGGCAGGCAGGGCACGGCGAGGCTCAGGCGAGGTCGGGCAGTGGTTGAGCGCGGATGCAGGCGCAGGGAGGAGCGAGGTAGCAGGAGGGGAAGGGCGCACAGTCCAGGCGCGACGCGGGGAAGGAGGCCGCGGCCCCAGGGCAGCAGCAGGCGCTGGGTGCACGAGCACGCGTGCGCTTCGGCGCGGGCAGGCGCGGC
>NC_057799.1:390609202-390653715 GCF_018294505.1 Triticum aestivum | reverse complement strand
TTATGGGGTGCGGGGTGGGCCGGCCAGATGGTTTGGCCCAATGGTCTGCTGGGCCGGAGCCCGGGTGGGTTTTCTTTCCTCTCTCTTCTTTTGTTTGTTTTCTCTTTTGTATTTTCTTTATTTTATTTATTTTCTTTTCTGTTTTATTTCAATTTAAATTATTTAGGCATTTTATAAAAATGTGTTTATCACACCATATTTACACATGCAATATTTAGTACAAACCGAACATTTTTATTTTAATGTTTGAAAACTTTTATTATTTACCAAACTTTGAATTTGAATTTTGGACCGGTTTTGATCTAACGATAGATTAGCAACAGTAACCGTGGTGACGTGGCACCATTAGCATGGGATTACTGTAGCTTGATTATCCGGGCGTTACAAAACAATCAAAAATTATAGATACGTTGGAGACGTATCAAGCATCCCCAAGCTTAATTCCTGCTCGTCCTCGAGTAGGTAAATGATAAAAACAGAATTTTTGATGTGGAATGCTACTTGGCATAATTTCAATGTAATTCTCTTAATTGTGGTATGAATATTCAGATCCGAAAGATTGAAGACAAAAGTTTAATATTGACATAAAAATAATAATACTTCAAGCATACTAAGTAAGCAATTATGTCTTCTCAAAATAACATGGCCAAAGAAAGTTATCCCTACAAAATCATATAGTCTGGCTATGCTCTATCTTCACCACACAAAATATTTAAATCATGCACAACCCCGATGACAAGCCAAGCAATTGTTTCATACTTTTAATGTTCTCAAACTTTTTCAATCTTCACGCAATACATGAGCGTGAGCCATGGACATAGCACTATATGTGGAATAGAATGGTGGTTGTGGAGAAGACAAAAAAAGAGAAGATAGTCTCACATCAACTAGGCATATCAACGGGCTATGGAGATGCCCATTAATAGATATCAATGTGAGTGAGTAGGGATTGCCATGCAACGGATGAACTTAGAGCTATAAGTATATGAAAGCTCAACAAAAGGAACTAAGTGGGTGTGCATCCAACTCGCTTGCTCACAAAGACCTAGGGCATTTTGAGGAAGCCCATCATTGGAATATACAAGCCAAGTTCTATAATGAAATAAATTTCCCACTAGTATATGAAAGTGATATCATAGGAGACTCTCTATCATGAAGATCATGGTGCTACTTTGAAGCACAAGTGTGGTAAAAGGGTAGTAACATTGTCCCTTCTCTCTTTTTCTCTCTTTTTTTATTTCGTCCGGAGCCTCATCCCGACTTGTGGGGGAATCATAGTCTCCATCATCCTTTCCTCACTTGGGACAATGCTCTAAAAAATGATGCTCATCACACTTTTATTTACTTACAACTCAACAATTACAACTCAATACTTAGAACAAAATATGACTCTATGTGAATGCCTCCGGCGGTGTATCGGGATATGCAATGAATCAAGAGTGACATGTATGAAATAATTATGAACGGTGGCTTTGCAACAAATACGATGTCAACTACATGATCATGCGAAGCAATATGACAATGATGGAGCGTGTCACAATAAACGAAACGGTGGTAAGTTGCATGGCAATATATCTCGGAATGGCTATGGAAATGCCATGATAGGTAGGTATGGTGGCTGTTTTGAGGAAAGTATATGGTGGATGTATGATACCGGTGAAACGTGCGCGGTATTAGAGAGGGTAGCAATGGTGGAAGGAGGAAAAGTGCGTATAATCCATGGACTCAACATTAGTCATAAAGAACTCATATACTTATTGCAAAAATCTACAAGTTATCAAAGCAAAGTATTATGCACATGCTCCTAGGGGGATAGATTGGTAGGAAAAGACCATCGCTCGTCCCCGACCGCCACTCATAAGGAAGACAATCAATAAATAAATCATGCTCCAACTTCATCACATAACGGTTCACCATACGTGCATGCTACGGGAATCACAAACTTTAACACAAGTATTTCTCAAATTCAAAACTACTCAACAAGCATGACTCTAATATCACCATCTTCATATCTCAAAACAATTATCTAGTACCAAACTTCTCATAATATTCAACACACTGCATAAGAATTTTTTTTACTAATCTTGAATGCCTATTATTGTCAAAGCAAACTACCATGCTGTTTTGTAGGACTCTCAAAATAATCTAAGTGAAGCATGAGAGAACAATAGTTTCTATAAAACAAAATCACCACCGTGCTCTAAAAAATATAAGTAAAGCACTAGAGCAAAAACTATATAACTCAAAAGATATAAGTGAAGCACATAGAATATTCTAATAATTTCCGAATCAGGTGTGTCTCTCTCAAAAGGTGTGTACAGCAAATATGATTGTGGTAAACTAAAAAGCAAAGACTCAAATAATACAAGACGCTCCAAGCTAAACACATATCATGTGGTGAATAAAAATATAGCTCCAAGTAAAGTTACCGATGGAAGTAGATGAAAGAGGGGATACCTTCCGGGGCATCCCCAAGCTTTGGCTTTTTGGTGTCCTTATATTATATTGGGGTGCCATGGGCATCCCCAAGCTTAGGCTCTTGCCACTCCTTGTTCCATACTCCATCAAATCTTTCACCCAAAACTTGAAAGCTTCACAACACAAAACTTAACAGAAAATCTCGTGAGCTCCGTTAGCGAAAGAAAACAAAACACCACTTCAAGGTACTGTAATGAACTCATTCTTTATTTATATTTGTGTTAAACCTACTGTATTCTAACTTCTCTATGGTTTATAAACTATTTTACTAGCCATAGATTCATCAAAATAAGCAAACAACACACAAAAAACTGAATCTGTCAAAAACAGAACAGTCTGTAGTCATCTGTAACTAACGCAAACTTCTGGAACTCCAAAAATTCGGAAAAAATAGGAAGACCTACAAAATTTGTTTATTGATAAGCAGCAATTGGAATCAATATTTTATCACGTTCTGGTGATTTTTAACAATTATTTTCGTGAACATAAAGTTTCTGCAATTTTCAGCAAGATCAAATAACTATCATCCACGAAGATCCTATAGGTTAAACTTGGCACAAACACTAATTAAAACATAAAAACACATCTAACCAGAGGCTAGATCAAATATTTATTCCTAAACAGAAGCAAAAAGAAAAAAAGAAAAAAAGAAAATTGGGTTGCCTCCCAACAAGCGCTATCGTTTAACGCCCCTAGCTAGGCATAAAAGAAAGGATAGATCTAGGTATTACCATAATAATAGGATAGATCAGTAAAACTCATTTCATATTCTCTATGTTCAGCAGCGAATTTTCTTTGAGGCAAGCAAAAGTAATCAAAAGGGCTAAATTTAATGGGACAAAAGTCCCCAAGATCAACTTTAGGGGGTATAGGTTCCTCCTTCGGCCCTTCGTATTGCACAACCAATTCATCATTATAAGCATTCTTTTGACAGAACTTTGTGAGCCTATACTCGAGAGAATATCCTAGCTCATTATTTCGAATAGCCAAATCATTATTAAGTTCAGAAACTCTATCAACTAGAACATTGGTAGGAACCCTTTTTCTAAGATTTTCATTGAAAGCAACATAGTCTAGAGATTGAAAATGCATTATTTCTTCTTGATCAAAGAGGATAGCCTCTATGGGAGGATGGCCAGCGCCCACCCTATAATGCGTAAAGATTTCTTTGGCCTCTTTTATTATAAATCTAAACTCATGAGCCAAAAAGATAGTAGCGGCACGCTTAACAGAAGAATACTCAATATTAGAAAATTCTAGGAAAATCCTTTGTATGCAAGGATGCAAGTGCATAAATTGTCTTTCAAGTTCAACTACAAGCATGGCTATAGCGTCCGCAAGACTACTAGTTCTATGAAGAATAGAACTGCCCATAGAAGGCAAAGCACCGGCACAAGTAAAGAAATCTTGAATAACTCCTTTTCCAATAATACTACCACTACCAATTCAGAATTTTTTTGTATGTAAGATAGGGGGTTCTTCAGCAGGAGCATCAGAATTTTCCATGATATTATTATCGTTCATATCGACAATAATTTCCCCATTTTCAGACATAACGGCAGAAAGAGTAAGGGGCAAAAAGAGAGAGGAAGGCGGACGGAAAGGAAAGAGCGAATAAAACGGCAAGGGTGAAGTGGGGGAGAGGAAAATGAGAGGCAAATGGAAAATAATGTAATGCGGGAGATAAGGGTTTGTGATGGGTACTTGGTATGTTGACTTTTGCGTAGACTCCCCGGCAACGGCGCCAGAAATCCTTCTTGCTACCTCTTGAGCACTGCGTTGGTTTTCCCTTGAAGAGGAAAGGGTGATGCAGCAAAGTAGTGTAAGTATTTCCCTCAGTTTTTTAGAAGCAAGATATCAATCCAGTAGGAGACCACGCACGAGTCCCTCGCACCTACACAAACAAATAAATCCTCGCAACCAACGCAACAAAGGGGTTGTCAATCCCTTATCGGTCACTTACGAGAGTGAGATCTGATAGATATGACAAGATAATATTTTTGGTATTTTTATGATAAAGATGCAAAGTAAAATAAAAGGTAATAAAAATAGCTAAGTGTTGGAAGATTAATATGATGGAAAATAGACCCGGGGGCCATAGGTTTCACTAGAGGCTTCTCTCGAGAGCATAAGTATTACGGTGGGTGAATAAATTACTGTTGAGCAATTGACAGAATTGAGCATAGTTATGAGAATATCTAGGTATGATCATGTATATAGGCATCACGTCCGCGACAAGTATACCGACTCCTACCTGCATCTACTACTATTACTCCACACATCGACCGCTATCCAGCATGCATCTAGAGTATTAAGTTCATAAGAACAGAGTAACGCTTTAAGCAAGATGACATGATGTAGAGGGATAAACTCATGCAATATGATACAAACCCCATCTTGTTATCCTCGATGGCAACAATACAATACGTGCCTTGCTGCCCCTACTGTCACTGGGAAAGGACACCGCAAGATTGAACCCAAAGCTAAGCACTTCTCCCATTGCAAGAAAGATCAATCTAGTAGGCCAAACCAAACTGATAATTCGAAGAGACTTGCAAAGATAACCAATCATACATAAAAGTATTCGGAGGAGATTCAGATATTGTTCATAGATAAACTTGATCATAAACCACAATTCATCGGTCTCAACAAACACACCGCAAAAGAAGATTACATCGAATAGATCTCCACAAGAGAGGGGGAAAACATTGTATTGAGATCCAAAAAGAGAGAAGAAGCCATCTAGCTAATAACTATGGACCCGAAGGTCTGAGGTAAACTACTCACACATCATCGGAGAGGCTATGGTGTTGATGTAGAAGCCCTCCGTGATCGATGCCCCCTCCGACGGAGCTCCGGAAAAGGCCCCAAGATGGGATCTCACAGGTACAGAAGGTTGCGGTGGTGGAATTAGGTTTTTCGCTCCGTATCTGGTAGTTTGGGGGTACGTAGGTATATATAGGAGGAAGAAGTACGTCGGTGGAGCAACATGGGGCCCACGAGGGTGGAGGGCGCGCCCCCTACCTCGTGCCCTCCTGGTTGATGTCTTGACATAGGGCCCAAGTCCTCTGGATCACGTTCGTTCCGAAAATCACGTTCCCGAAGGTTTCATTCCGTTTGGACTCTGATTGATATTCTTTTTCTGTGAAACTCTGAAATAGTTAAAAATAGCAATTCGGGGCTGGGCCTCCGGTTAATAGATTAGTCCCAAAAATAATATAAAAGTGTATAATAAATCCCATTAATGTCCAAAACAGAATATAATATAGCATGGAACAATCAAAAATTATAGATATGTTGGAGACGTATCACACGGCCCAGTGCACGACAGCAAATGGACAGCGTCTCCGGCATTAGGGAGGAGGGCGGCAGTGAATTTGGTGCAGTGGGGCGCCATGGAGGAGGGGCTGAGGTTTCACGGCTCGGGAGAAGGGAGCTTCCGGGGAGAAGGTGATTTGGTGCCCACGAGGTATGAATGGGGAATTGGGAGGGGCGTGGAACCATGTCTTATGGACGCATTTGTCTGAAATGTAGGGGGGAGTTACAGTTCTATACCTGCCTTTAGGCTTCTCGGCTTGGGTCTGTGTACTGAGGGTCGGGGATAGTAGAGTAACTTTGCTTCAACCAAATAGTGGGCGAGGAGGGCGAGGAGGGCGTATTTTGAAATATGGTGGGCGCGAACGATTTCGGGCGAGGAGAGCGTACTTTGAAATAGTGGGCGTGAGCTATTTCGGGCGAGGAGAGGGTGTTTTGCCGACCATGGTTTATGAATTATTCGGCACATGTCATTTCGGCCGAGGAGAAGGAGCGCTTGGATGAAGTTACGAACCTACCCTCGATGTACAACGGGCCAATTGATGCGTGTCCCACACAGGCCGGTAATTTCGCATCTCCCATTTATTTTCTCGGGCGAATTCCACCGAGCAGAGGGTGTTTAACGGTTCGTTCAAATTTTGGGAGAATGAGCATCCACGTCTACCTTACCAAGTCATTTCGAATCAAATTTTGAAATATTAGCTTGCCACTTCTTTTTTAGATGGAGAGATGATGCTCGGGAGTAATGTGTTTTTACACGCTCGTTGCTAACGATTTACTAGATGACAAATAGTTGATCAACTCAAAAACGGGAATCAAACCCGAAATGAAATATCTCGATTCAATGAAATAGCTCCTTCACCAAGTCAAAATATTGAACTAAACCCAAAATTGAACACCTCAATCGAGTAGCATGTTGTACAATATTATAGTACTCCATGAACATGGTAATAGTCAAATTAATGAACTTGTTTGATATATGCATATCTCCGTTCATGTGTGGATTGCAGACAACATGTTCTCCAATTTAAATATTTGAATGCAAGTTTATATCGAAACATGATTTATATCAGTCTTTGATGCATAAAACGCGACCTCCGCCTCTCTCGGACTCCTGCTCTGTCTCTCTCTCTCGCCGACAATCTTCAATTCTAACAGACGCATCCAACACAAAAACCATGTTGGTCCCTCTCCCTCTCTCTCCATCTCTCTCTCTCTCTCTCTCTCTCTCTCTCTTTGTGTGTGGGGGGGGGTCTTCCTAGTTCGCATGCATATATACTCCATCTATAGGTCTCTCTCGCACACTATGTATGATTCTCTAGTCCAAGCTAAATATCTTGGGTGCACTCATCGTACGCACACAAATTCCTTGGCTCGTTGCCCGTAACTCTCTCACGCACCACTCTGTCGTCTCGGAGCTCTTCCCTCTCTCTCTTAAACTCTCCATCTCCCTGGGTCACACATACACATGCATATCTCACTCGGACTCGATAGACCCATCTAAAACTCTATCTCTCTCCCTCGTTCTCCCTCCATCTCACACACACACACACAATCTCATGCCTAGCCAAGTATGATGGTCTCTCACTCAATTGTAGGCACACGCAGTCCCCCCTATATGTATATATGACTAGCTAATCTTAGTCTCCATCACAAACATGTGCATGGTCTATCTCGATTTCTCTCGGGGCATCTTTCTATCGCGCATGCACCTGCCTTGATCTCCCACCCATATAGCCCCCTCACGATCTCGAGGGGATCTCTCTATCACAAACACACCCTCTCTCCCTCCCCATGCGTCCATGTTCTCCATGCGTCCCTCTCGACCTTTGTTCCTTGTTGGCCAAACCTCTATTGGACATGTGCTATAGGGGTGTCTCTCCGTTGCAAACAATCACGCACTAATTATCTTCGTGTATCTCCTCACCTCGCTTTTCTATCTCGGAGATGCATGTGTGATATGTTTGCATAAGAAACGAAAAAATACACACTCTCTCTAATTTATCGTTTGTTGTCCCTTTCTCTTTCACACACATACTCTTTTTGCACACTCACTCATTCTCCTTCACAAGCACTTGATCTCTCTCGACTTAGGCACTCTCTTCGGTCCATAGCATATAGATTTATTGAAAAGTCAAGCATCACAAAGTTTGACCATGTACGTGGAGAAAAACATTTACATCTAGAACGGCAAACATATACCATTAGATTCATCTTGAGATGTAGTTTCGTATGATGTATCTTTGGTATTGTAGATATAAATAACATTTGCGTAAACCTGGTCAAAGTTTCCAAAGTTCGACTTCTAAAATATTTACATGCACTGCATTATCGAGCAGATGGAATATCTCTTTCCCCCTCTCAGCTATCTCACGCACCACTCAGCCTTATCAGGGCTCCTCTATCTCTCTCAAACTTTATATCTCCCTGGTTCACACATACACATGTCTCGCTCGCGCTACATAGACCCATCTAACACTCTCCGCCCTTGTTCTCTCTCTATGTGACACACACCCCCCTAAGTATCATAATCCCTCACTCCATCATAGACGCACGCACTCCCCCTAAGTATGATTATCTCTCACTAGCCATCAGGAACACACGTATTGTCTCCCTCCATCCATACGTCTATCTCGATATCTCTCGGGGCATCTTCTATCGCGCACACACTTCGTCACTCGATCTCCCACTCATGTAGTCCAATCACGATCTCCACGGGATCTCTCTATGACAAACATACACTCTCTCCTCCCCATGTGTGCGTTTTCTTTGTACGTCTCTCTCGACCTCTCTCCCTTGTTTGTCAAACCCCTCTTGGCCACGTGCCAGGGCTCTTTCTCTCTCGGTTGCAAACAACCACACACTATCTCCTCCCCATGTGTGATATGTTTGCATAAGACACACACGCTTTTTCTCTACTTTTATCGTGTGTTGTCCATGTCTCTTTCACACACGCACACACACTTTTTTCAGTCACTCTTTCTATTTCACACACACTCTCTCTAGTTAAGTATTGTAGATATAAGTTATTTCTTTATAAACTTGGTCAAAGTTTCAAAAGTTTGACTTAAAAAAATGTTGGCACTACATTATCGAACAGAGGGAGTAGCCCTTTCTCTCTCTGCTATCTCTCATGGGCCTCCCCTCTCACTCGAACTATCAATACCGACGGATTATACGCTCACCGTGTCAGCGTATAGCTCCATATATTGTTTAGTTGACCGGTCAACCAATCTAAATGCTGCCTTGTCAGCTCGTGTTCTCTATCTCTGTGTGCTGGCCCATGTGGCAGTGGGTGAAAATAAGTAAACTAGAGGCCCATCTGACACGCGGTGAAGTAAACATAGTTGAAACCACTCAGGGTAGCATCTCGCATGCTAGTAAATTGAGGGCGCATTGAGGACACACTTCTTCCGCGTGAAGGACGCACTCGCGCACAATTCACCACTGCGCGGCGGCATGCACAGAAGGACGCACTCGCGCACACCCAGCAGGTCAGCACACAACACACACTAGCACACGTGTACACTGGCGTCGCCGCCGGTTGAGATGGACGGCGAGCCAGGACTTCATCAGTAGCCTCCTCGATGACATGCTGCTCGTCATCATCGGTCTCCTCCCCACCAAATCTGCCGTGCGGACCACCCTGCTCACCCGGCAGTGGCGCCCCCTCTAGCGCCGCGTCCCCCTCAACCTCACCGTTGACAGCTGCCTCTGCGACGAGGATTGCAAATGCATGGCCAAAGTCTCCAAGATCCTTTCATCGCACCCTGGGCCAGCCAGATGCCTTGACATTCGCATGTTCAGTACCAACTACAAGGTCCAAGCCAAGTTCGACGAGTGGTTCTTATCCCTCGCCTTAGATCAGCTCGAGGAGCTCAGCTTTGAAGCTGGATGATGTCGCTATCTGCCGCCATCCATGCTCCGCCTCACGCCAATGATGCGCCGCGCCAGCTTCAGCTCCTGCTATCTTCCCCAGATTAATGTTGTGCCTGCCCTTCTTCTCCCTCAACTCAAGCAGCTCGACCTCTTCGGCGTTGTCATCTCGAAGAAGGCTATGGAGCACGTGCTCCACAGCTGTACTGCGCTCGAGTACCTTCATCTTGAGCAGATCCACGGGTTCATTAGCCTCCATATCGCCTCGACGAATCTCCGATGGATTTATGTGTCTTGCTGGCCCCGCAACAAGACATGAATTGGGAAGAGATCACTCCAGCTGTTCCACATTATGGTCATTGAGAATGCGTCTTTTCTTGAGAGATTGCTTGTATCTGATCTAGAAGGTCCAACAAAAATCAGGGTCATTGACGCGCCGAAATTGACAGCGTTGGTGTACTCGTCTGCCAAATTCTCCGAACTCTTTATTGGATCCGTAATCGTTCAGGTACAACACTCATCTTCTTCTCCGTCTTCTTGAAATTCACATTTTTAAATTTCTTCTTGATGTATTTACGACAGTCTTCCAGGAAATGATTCCCACAAGCTTGACCCAGTCTATGCGCACAGTGAAGATCTTGGCAATAAAATGTATCGGCCCCAATCTGGATCAAGTTGTTGGATTCCTTACATGCTTTCCGTGCATGGAGAAGCTACTCATCGAGGTGAAACTTCTTTCCTATTAGTAAACGGTAATCACAACGTAGCTCAATTTTTTCATAATTTTCCCAAATTACGATGACAAGTGTAGTGTTCAAAACTGCATCTACACACTGCACAGAAATAAATGTTTTTAGTATTTTTTCTGACGTGATCACCTGCATCGTTTTTTTGTTGTACTACTATAGTAGCCTAGGCTAGTCATAGTGGAATGTAACTTTGACTAGTAAATCTATGGTTACCCTAAGAGCAAGTACTACATCCGTCCTGGTTTACTCTTCCTATTTTGTAGTATCAAAATTTGACCATAGATTTAACTGACAAAATGTTAATGCATGTCACTAAAAATTATATCGTTGGATTCGTATTTGAACATAATTTCAAATGGTATAATTTTTGTGACATGCATTGGCATTTTCTTAGGTAAATCTATGGTCGAAATTTTGCACTAAATACGAGATAGTACAAAAGTGGGCTATAACGGCCCTCCACTATGTAGGCGAAAACACGTGCCAAATTCACTTGTGATGCATTTGGCATTGATGCCCCTCCATTGCTCACCTGGTGCCCCAATCTAGATGACCTACTTTGCTCCGGTGCCAAATTAACTCACGCAATGAAAAAACACTTGTGTGGGAGAGAGAGAGGACCGAGGCAATAAAAAACACTTGTTTGGGAGAGTGAGAGGTTGGTGTAGTTGGTTTGATTGATTTGTTTATACATGTGGGTCTGTGTGCACAACGGTGCCAACTCTCTCACATCACGAGAGCGGTGCCAAAATCTTTTGATTTGATATCGATGCGTATTATGTGGCATACTTTTGAGAAATATGGCATCGGCCACATAGTGGAAGGCAACAAATGCCCAAGCTCTTCACGTGCTCCCAGGTAAATGAGAGGAAAGAGAAAGAGAGTGAAAAAAATATCACTAGCCAGCCAACCCTATCGTATGAGCGAATGATATTGGTACCTCTTGATGACACGGCAATCTTAAACAACCAGCTGCTCTAATATGTTCTCTTCTTTTGTAGATAAAAAAAGACCCAAAAGTGAAAAATGTGTTGCACTATAACAATCTCATCGAATGCCTTGATCTCCATATTACAGAAATTGATTTGATCGACTACCGAGGCAGTACATCTGAGATTAAATTGGCCAGCTTCTTTGTTCCAGAGGCAAGTGTGCTCAAGGAAATGAGGTTTGGCGTTCTCTGGTGCAACAATGAATGGCGTGCTGATCACCGCAAGCGTCTAAGCCTAAATGACAAAGTCTCTGCAGAAGCTGGATTTGTTTTTGAAACATCAAGTGGCCAGAGACTCGAAAATTTATTTGCCCATTAGTGACTTGTCAGGGTGGTGGATTTTAGTTTGTACGATAATGCTGCATCCACCTAAAGTAACGAAAGTTCTTACGTAAACTTCCTAGTAATTCCCTCTTCGTAGGTGCAACATTACTCCTAACATTTGTAATATCAGTTTGGAACTTGTAATATTGTCGTGTCCTATTCCCGCATTTTCAAAATCCTGTGAATCAAAGAGGTCCTGAGTTGCTGATGATGTTGTGCCTGCCATCTTTCACCAATAGACGTCGGATCTAGATCTGACGCGTACAAACCAAACTTCTGCAGTTTTGCAAAAAGATGCTCGCACTTGTTCCCTATTTACAAACAACTCCTTGTCTCTCACAATCAGCCTTATCTCCTCCCCACCACATCTAGAAGGCCATGGAAAAATCTGTCGCGATGGCTGCTGCCGGCGCCGCCCACCCCCAATCTTGGTGTTCCGTGCAATGCACGGGCATCTACGCACGGGAAATTATGTCGAACACGGCTAGTTGTAAGCAGGCTAGCTCTACAGCCATGATGATAGTGACTGCAGACGGTGAGGCTGACTATGGTATGCCAGACACGGCGCCTATACTCAGGTGTCATCTCTGGCGTAGGGTCTTTTCACTTCACTGTGAGGAGCAGCACGTAATAATTTGACCAACGGGTAGTACAGTGCTACTACATTGGTAATACTACTACTCCACTAGTACTAGCACCACCGTCTGGATTTAGTAGTACTACCATGTCCATCTGGATTTAGTATTTGACTAGCAATATCTAGTAATGCATGTCACAAATATGTACTACTCTCTCTGTAAATAAATACATGTTGTATTGTTTTATTCCTTCCGGTAGATGGCTCAAATCTGAAGTCTCATCAATCAGACTACTATTGTACTCACCGAGCGCTCAGCTTTGTAAGCTACCAACAAAAATTGCAATCAAAGACCACTATTGTACTCCCTCCGTACTGGTGCATTAGTCACGTTACGAAAACCAAATAGTAATCCCAAAACTTTTAGGCGCGGTGCATTAACTACCCACCTCGTTCCCTGTTTTTTGCCATGAAAAAAGAAATCACCCAATACGAGACGTAGTGTGCGTATGCATCCAATGACTTGAGACTACTCCCTCCATCTAGGTGTATAAGTCATCTTAGAGCAAGTGAAAAAAGATAAGTGGGCTCTCATGCAAGAGCCTAGCTATATGCGGATTCCTAGGCTGATATACAATAAGTATGAAGAAAGAGAGAGAGAGAGAAGATGAGAAAAAGTAGTACTCTTATAAGGTTAGCCTTATAGCTAACCTTATTGTATGAGTGGCTACAAGTGATGGCTCTATATGACATGGCAATATCATATAGCCAGCAGCTGGCTATACTATTAACCATGCTCTTAGGTTGTGTACCATGACCAAGACGACAGGGAAAGCGAGAGAACTTAATGTCTTTTTGCTAATTAATAGGATTACATGCAATGAACTAACCACTGCATGTCATGTTTGGTAGTCTCAAGTCATTGAAAGCATGCACGGCCCACATCTCTCATTGGTTGATATGTCATGAAATAAGAAATGAGGAGGGAATTAATGTACCATGCCTAAGTGTTTTGGGATTATTTGGTTTTCGTAAGGTGATTTACACAACATTTTTGGTTACATGCATCAACATTTTATTAGTTAAATCAAAGGTCAAAACTTGGCGCAAAATGCAAAGGGGACCAATAAACCACTAAACATCAAAGTTCTCTCATTTGTCCCCAACTAGAGGTCCGGTGAGATGACTATACTACACCGGCACGGAGGGGGACGCAGCTTCATTGACTTACTGCTCCTGCCTTTTGGTGTATGACACGTGGGCCCAACAGGTGGCTGGCCCACCTGTCATACAGCCAAAGGCAGGTGCAGTAGAGGGCCGAAGAGTAGATGGCCAACACACACGTGAATGCAACGCAGTCTGCACTTCTCATATAAAGGCTCCCCGCTAGTCCAATCTATGAAATCCTACGCACCTATGCACCCTAACCAAGGGCAAGAGTGATCACTCCAATCACAAGATGAGTAGATTAGAAGCTAGACCCATGGAGGCGATGAGCGCGAGAATCAGCCGGCTGTGCCAGATGGTCCACGACGCCGGCCTGCAGCCTGGCACCGAGGAACGTCTCCAGGTCGTGCTTGAGGCCGCTTGGACTACAGCTTCGTCTCCTTGTTCGACGAGGTCCTTGTCGGCTTCCTCGACAAGTTCACCGTCGTCAGGAAGCTCGCGGATGACCTTGACGTACGCCTCCAGCCCACGCGCCCAGGCTCTGTGATGCCTTCCACCCTCAGCGGCCTCTATGGTGACAACCTCTTCGACGCACTGGTGGCCCTGCAACTGCCCGCCGTCGCGCCGGAGAATGTCCACCTCGAGGTCCCGCTCGCCGCGCAGCGCCTGACGCAACAAGACACCGTGGACATAATCACCCACATCTACGCGCAAATCGTCCACAAGGACTACTACGTGCCAGAGGAGGACGATAGGTCGCTAGCCTTCTTGGACCGCAGGGTAACCTTGGACGGCATTGTTTAGAAGCGCGTTGATCTCGCCGCCAACGCCGCTGCTCCTCACACGTCGGTTGGTGACCCGGCGCACTAGGGTGTGATGATGTCGTTGATGGATCCATATGTATCTTTATGTTTCTGTCAAATCCATGTAGTAGTATATGGTACTACTAGTAATTATCTCACCTTTTGCATCAACTTCATAATTTTCCTACGTACTCCATGCATGAACCGCGCCAGAACCAAACTTCTCATTACTCTAGGGAAAATCGTTATTTCTATCTATTAGTTGCGCCATGGAGCAGAACCCAATTTTACAAGTTACAAGTTCAAAAGGAAAAGCCTGCGTTTTCGCGTCGCACCCCCGCACAGTTGTTCCGGCACGCCGCTCAAGGGGGAATGCATGATGTGTTGCATTTTCACTTACAAGTGGGACCGCAGTTGAGCAAACCGACTATTGGCAAACCCCTACCCCGCCCACCGCGTGATGGCTGAGAAAACAGGAGGGAGAAGAGATGGATGTAGCACGGACTCCAAGAAAATTGGTGTCGGATGGGACTCGTGTGGGTGGCGTGTGCCATACTGCTAGACATGAATGCTAGTTATGGCCCAAGCCACCCCACTATATCGAGCCTATCTCGAGGTGTTGGTTACGTAGAACAAATTTCCTAGAGTCCATGCTCAGCCCTCCTCTATCTCTCTTCTCAGCCAGCCAGCAGACGCGTGGAGCCCATCGTCTGTTTGCTCACATGCGGTCCCACATGTCAGTGAAAACACAAGAGGACCCACTGAACCTGCACATCTTTCACCTCGACGTGCTAGTGATGAAAAACAAATCCAATAAATATCTTCGGTGGCCGCTTTCGGAGTTACTCAACAGTTTAACCCAAGATGCACATCATGTGGCTTCAACTACCACTCCATTTTCTTGCATGACACGACCTGGATGCTGGATGTCCCACGTGTCAGCAAAAGGAGGAAGAACTCGACCAAATCTTCTCCACATTTAGACCGTAGGAGTAGGAAACACGGCAAGCCCTATGCCTACATCATACTACGTACAAGCCCACCTCACGCAATCATGCTATCACCATATTTCCCGGCCTCCGTGCGACACCTAGCTCTAGTTGATCTAACTAGAACTAACTATTGGTTGGCTCTATGTGATGTGGCAACTTCATACTATTACGGATGCTTGCTATACTACTACGGCACTAACACTCCAAGAACTGAGTCGAAAACCATTTATAAATTGAGTTTATGACATGCATATGCAAATGTACCATTCATTACATACAACAAGTCATCAACACACAACGACAACGAGGATACATGTTAGATTATAGATTAGTTCCAACAAAACATTCTAGTAAATACTAAAGTTTTCATCACACAACAAATAACAAGTAATGAAATGAACTTCAGGTCAACCACTCCTCGGCATAGGAAACGCTTGCTTTGAACCAGAAGAGTTTGTCTCGGAAGGGCCAGCTACTATCAATCTCGAGAGCAACGCAGGACTGATCATCCAGGTTGAAGCGGCCTATTTCATGACCCATATTGTGATATCCACGGTAGGGAAGCATAGCAATGTCCGAGGTATAGATACAGTTGCTTCTCATAAATGGTACTAACATTGTGTCAATAGCAGCTGGATCGCCTTTCACCATGATTAGATAGTTTTTTTCCAAAGAAGAGCGAGTTTCCTCCAAGAGTATCAATACTAAGCCAGGGAGAAGGTGGTGGCGCTAGCACAATAGTATCCATCCCGAATACCCTGCAACAGATGTTGGAATAGGTCCAGATAGTGCGACCATGGGAGACAACACCTGCTTCCTTATTTACATCAGCGGTGCCCTGTATACAGACAAGAAGAGGTGATCCATCGGAATAAGTTGCCAGGCGCCACTAAGTATATGGGTCCTCATGCTCGTGATCATTATCATCGTCATCTCCCCCTTGGTTATAAATTTTTTTGAGTATAGGTGGTGGAATGTTCACAGGACCTTGGAAACACAAGAAGGTTAATTAGTAAAGGGAAACTAACTAACCCGCATGCATGTGGATGAAACAATTATAATTACGGTGGAAGACAAATGTACTGAAAGCATAAGGATTCCATGCAAAAATAGTGCCACGAGTGGTGGCAGCAAACACAAGACCCTCGTATTGAATTGCATCACAGTACACATCCGTGTATAGAAACTGAATTTTGAGCAATATCCATCCAGTCGAACTATGAAGGAAGGCAACAAGCTTGTCGAAGATAGCAACAACTCCATAGTCCATTAAATCACAAGAGCGGCCGGGAACTTGACAAATTGCTATCTTCCGTAGACGACAGTCACCATGATCGTAGTTGAACGTATGTAGAAAACTAGTGTGCTCAACCTCTGGGCAGTCTGAGATTTTTGGAAGTCGAACCCGGTGACGAGTGTACACATTCACAAGTTCCCACTCGCAGTTGTACCCAATATAAACAACCCAATCTCCATTTGCGCCTGCCCAAGCCTTACCCTCAAGCGATGGCATCTTAAATTCACACGTATCATTATCAAGCGGCACCAACTTGCACAAGGCGAGGCCTCCGTCGTCCGCGCGCCAGTCAGCAGGGTCACGGTGAAGAAGATAGGGAATATCAAACTGCTCTTGGACCCTTGGGTTCGTTGTAATGATGTTATTAGTTGAGTCGAGAATGGTCTTGAATGAACCTGCCATGCTAGCCGAGGTGATGACGTTGCACCGATCAATGAGTTCCTCCACCATGTCATCATCCAGATCGGGGCAAGAATAACGGGGTCATTTCCGGCCTGTTCCCTCCATGGAGAAGACAATCGAACAATGGCAGAAGGAAGGGTGAAGGCAATGGAGGGAGGAAGAGCGTGCGACAGTAGTTCCAAATCGAGAGGGAAAGGCGAAGAGTCGGTGGACGGTTGCCATGGTACACGAAGAGGCGCCCCGGCCTGCATGGACGTCCGTTCGGAAATTGTACAAAGGGACTCGTCGTCGTCTCACTGACATGTTGGAACGGGACCACATGTCAACGAAGAGGCTAGTGGGGAGCGGACGGTTGCCACAGAGGTCAGACAGTGACAACAAGGCCGTCCTGTCAGACCTAGCACCCTCGCGGGATGGCTTCCATCCCCCACACGAGCGAAGCCACTTCGCACCCCCACACGGGTGGTCTGCCACGCCGCTAGGACAACTCCAGCGCGTGTAGCTCAGATGCGCGCTCGCTCATCCCCCTTTCCCTCGAGGCCGTAGAGCTACCCAAGCACAGCTACGTGTTTTGCGCACCCGGCGGCTGGATTTGGAGCGGATCCGGTCGGGCTTGAGCTCGCCCAGCTATGGGAGGCCGCGTCGTGCCATGGACTGGCCAGGCACCGGGCCGGAAGGCCCCGGCAAGGCCGCAAGGCCACATGCAGGTATTGACTCCTCCTCTAGCTGCTCGGATCTACACCATCGGCGGTCCGCCGACAGATACATGAATGGCAATTGGCCGGGCTCGGTGCTAGCCCAAAAGCTCATCGGCGCACCGTTGCCACTCATTACATGCGATGACTACCGAAAGAAGGTCTTGCGCCGCATGTCTACAACGCCAGAACATCCTGGATGGGTGTTCATCAAGTGCTCAACCGATGGGATATGTGCTACTTTAGCTTCGGTTGTGCTCTCGGATTAGACTAGTTGTGCTAGCTTAAAATTTTATTGTGTGGAATGGATGCAAGTTTTGGTATTGGGAAGAAGAGTACATCGATATATTGATAGAGCGCAATTTAGTAGATGTTCTAGCACTTTTAGCTAGCATAGAGGCTAGAGATGAGACTAGTGCACTTATTGATAGAATAGAGGCTAGACATGAGACTAGATGCGAGGAAGCAACATCTACTTCTTTACACTCGAAGAAGAAAGAAGCACGCAAGATCGAGCCTCCGCAGATCAACAATGAATGCATCGAGAAGGCACTACTCCAACTTACAGGAGCAGTTATGGAAGTTGGATATCTTCTAAAATGTATTCTTGTGGTTCTTGTTTTCTTTGGTCTTGCTTTTCTAGTCAAATTTTGGTGATGTATTTCCATGTACCAAAAATCAATGATGAAAAAAAGATATGTGTTTGCAAAGAAAAATGTACGCGGCCGGGATGCGTCCGCGCGTTGGGCGCACGGCCACCGCATCCGATAAATGGCCCGGACATGACCCCATTGCCCTACCCAAACGGACAGAATCTGGGCAAAACGGAGGTCCGTTTGGGATTGTGCGTTGGAGTTGGCCTTACAAGTGGGACTGCAGTTGAGGAAACCGACAATCGGCAAACCCCCACCTCGCCCGCCGCGCGATGGCTACGTTAGAGAAACGAGGAGGTTGAAGAGATAGTTGTAGCATGGACTCCAAGAAATATGGTGTCAGATGGAAGTAGTGCTGGTGGCGTGTGCTGTACTCCTGGACGTGAATGCTTGTTCTGGCCCATGCCACCCTACTATATATCGAGGAATCGAGGTGCTGGTTACGTACAGCGAACACATTAACCTATGGCCCACCTCACACTGTGGCCAAATTTCCTAGAGTCTGTGCTAGGTTAAAAAGTGTTCTTTGTGAGGGTGGGTGGGTGGTATCAAGTTTAAAACTTGTTGTATTACGTAGAGTAGACGTAGAGATAGTGCAGCAGTTTTGAAAGTTTGAACCCAAACATCAGAATGCAATTTCCACTGGACTCATCCGAGGACCTAGGATGATGGGATTCGCAGCTACAGTAAAAACACCCGCCCGACGCGCGAAGCATGTGAAGCTAGTACAAATAGTAGTACTATTGTTGATTGGACTCATCCGATAACCTGTTGCAATGCATGTACAATTATGTATTCAGAAAATATTTTTTGCCTCGTCCCAGCACCCACTCAGAGAAGCGACTCGAAAGCCATTCATAAATTTAGTAAGTTTATCACAGGCATATCATTTTATTACATAAAACATGTCATCAACCCACAACGACAACGAGGATTCATTATAACTACTAAAGTTTTCATCACACAACAAATAACAAGCAATGAAATGAACTTCAGCTCAACCACTCATCGGCGTTGGAAACACTTGCTTTGAACAAGAAGTGATTCTCTAGGAAGGGGCAGCTACTGTCAATCTCGAGACCAACGCAGGACTGATCATCCAGGCTAAAGCGGCCTATATCAGGACGCATATTGTGATAGCCACGGTAGGGAACCATAGCAATGTCCGAGGTATAGATACAGTTGCTTCTCATAAATGGTAGTAACGTTGTGTCAACAGCAGCTGGATCGCCTTTCACTATGATTGGATAGTTTTGTCCAAGGAAGAGCGAGTTTCCTCCAAGATTATCAATACTAAACCAGGGAGAAGGTGTTGGCGCTAGCACAGTAGTATCCATCCCGAATACCCTGCAACGGACGTTGGAATAGGTCCCGACAGTGCGACCATGGGAGACAACACCTGCTTCCTTAGTAACATCAGTGGTGCCCTGTATATAGACAAGAAGAGGTGATCCATCGGAATAAGTTGCCAGGCGCCACTTAGTATATGTGTCCTCATGCTCGTGATCATCATCATCGTCATCTCCCCCTTGGTTATAAATTTTTTAGAGTATAGGTGGTGGAATGTTCACTGGACCTTGGAAACACAAGAAGGTTTATTAGTAAAGGGAAACTAGCTAACCCGCATGCATGTGGATGAAACAATTATAATTATGGTTGAAGACAAATGTACCGAAAGCATAAGGATTCCATGCAAAAACAGTGCCATCAGTGGTGGCAGCAAACACAAGACCCTCGTATTGAATTGCATCACAGTACTCATCCGTGTACAGAAATTGATTTTTGAGCAATATCCATCGAGGCGTGGAAGTAAGGACGACAACAAGCTTGTCGACGATAGAAACAACTTCATAGTCCGTGTAATCCCAAGAGCGGTCGGGAACTCGAGAAATTGCTATCTTATGTAGACGACGGTCACCATGATTGTAGTTGAACGTACGTCGAATACCGGTGTGCTCAACCTCTGGGAAGTCTGAGATTTTTGGAAGTGGAACCCAGTGATGAGTGTACACATTCACAAGTTCCCACTCGCAGTTGTACCCAATATAAACAACCAAATCTCCTTTTGCGCCCGCCCAAGCCTTACCCTCAAGTGATGGCATCTTAACGTCACACGTATCATTATCAAGCGGCAACAACTTGCACAAGGCGAGGCCTGCATCGTCCGCACGCCAGTGACCAGGGTCACGGTGAAGAAGATAGGGGAGATCAAACCACTCCTGGACCCTTGGGTTCTTTGTAATGATGTTATTAGTTGAGTTGAGAATGGTCTTGAACGAACCTGCCATGCTAGCCGAGGTGATGACGTTGCACCGATCAATGAGTTCCTCCACTATGTCATCTTTCAGATCGGGGCAAGAATAACAGGGTCGTTTCTGGCCTGTTCCCTCCATGGAGAAGACGATCGAACAATGGCAGAAGGAAGGGTGAAGGAAAATGGAGGAGGGAGGAAGAGCGTGCGACAGCAGTTCCAAATCAAGAGGGAAAGGTGAAGAGTCGGTGGATGGTTGCCACGGTACACGAAGAGGCGCCCCGTCCTACATAGATGTCCGTTCGGAAATTGTACAAAAGGACTCGCCGTCGTCTCACTAACACGTTGGAACGGGACCCCATGTCAATGAAGCATGGTGTGTAATTTCTTGTGCAAAATGCGATCTGGCCACATTGGCCCGAGGTGCCACATTAGTTATTGATCTTTATTTTTTTAATGGCGTGCCGTTAAGTTTTGAAGCACGACTAACTGGTATTGTTTGCAGAGAAAATATAAGCTACTCTACCACTACTCCACCTCTAGTACTAGTAGTATAAAAAGATATATAGGCTGGAGCTTCAGCGCTTTCTTGCTAAGGGCTGCCCACTTGATTCTCACACTATCACCCTCTCTCCAGATCTAAAAAGACGGCCTCTCTCTCCCTCATCACCGATGGTCACAGATCCACCGGGGAAGAAAAGGACGTGAAGTGTTGACGCACTCGTCGTCGGTTAGCGAGGTCACGCACTGACGACAAGGCCGTCCTCTTAGACCTAGCGCCCGCGCGAGATGGCCTCCGTACCCAAGCTCGCTGCCGTAGTGTGTGCGGAGGACGACGACCACGAGCGAAGCCACATCCCGTCGACCCTCAGGTATGCTACCTATTTTTGAACCATACCCTTGTTCTATTGCCCCATCTGCCACGTCGCTGCATGTGGATCTTTTTCCACTCCACCATCTTCCCAATTTGCTATCCTCTGCTCTACTGGTCACGCAGATGAAAATCTTAACTTGCACTATTAAAGGAAACCCTACTTCATGCAGACTAATCCATGTCTGGGTTGAATAAGGAAAGGAAGGGAGACTATACTGTCCAAGAGACTAGGCATCGAACCCGCATCTAGGTTGAAAAGGGGAAAATCAGTAGCTAAGGAACTAGTCTCTTGTCTCTTGGTTGAAGAAGGGTAGAAAGGCATGACAACGCAATAGAGAATGCCAGGTCGATCGGTTTGTTGTCCTCACATAGGAAAAAGGTGGCTAAAGAGAACAAAAATGGGACGTAATCCACATATGCTGCCTGGATATTTGTTGCTCTGGGCAACCATACCTCCCTCACCACTCTATGCGTCCGTGGAGGTACATCGTACTGGCGCGCCCACTGTCCGAATGGGCCTCCTATGCTCGTATTGCCACTTTTTTTTTGTTAGTATAACACCAGCGGTCAAGTCAAGCAATGCTACTGCTAAAGTGATGCCACATTTGACTAATGCCGCACTCAGTCTAATGCCACCAATAAATTTAAGCAATGCCATTTAATGTCACTGGATTATTTCAGGGGTAGCTGTTGATTGTGGATGTATTAAAGATTTTTCAACTAAGGCATTCTAATGCGATTGCACAGCCAGTATACCAACGATGAATCTTGTTACTACCTTCAGATTTTTGCATGGTTAATGCTTATAGATTAAATACCTCACTTTCATGCATAAGTCAATTTTTTTGTACAGTGTCAAGAGGAAAGGTCAAGAGTGGGCACCTCCTCCTCCGGCTGTTCTCTTGATTTGTACTATTCGAATGGTGTTGCATTAGCGTATGGACATATATAAAGGGTGGCAAGCTTTCCCAGATATGAGCTCAAGAAAACTACTACCTGTTTTTCTCCGAAAACGTCTTATATTAAGGAACATGGGGTGTAGATTTCACTCAAATTATCCTAGTAAAGCTAGTCACACCTTTGTTAAAATTAATGTTCATTATGTTATCAGAGGAGGTCTATATGTTTGTCTCTAATGCCCGTCGACTACATACCTGACATGATGATTTAATGTTAAGTCATTTCCTTTTGTACAGTGTCACTGAATTGTCAAGGTGGTGATGGCATTTACTTTTAGTTGAACTGCACAAAATATGCGTAAAAGAAGAGGAAAGGTCAGGAATGGTTCAATTTTTCAGAAAAAACTATGTATGCCTTCCTGACATCAGCCGTTGTTGCCTTATTTATTCCTTCAAACAGGTGGTTAGAAACAATCTTGCTACCTTTTCCCATTAAGAAATTGGAATGCTTATATTTGTGAGTCTATGCTTCAACTAGTGCCACTTTTATAGTAATCACACTTTCAATATCTATGCAAATAGGGATGCTCAATTTTAGTGGAACTGCACAAAAAATCCAAATGGTTCAACATTAGGAGCATGTTTTCTTCCAAACCTTTATATCCAATTGGTGGTACTATGAGCTGTTCATTACGAAGGTACATGGTTTGCTACTATCTTGCTACTCTTTTTGTACTGTCATTAGATAGTAATACTAGTGGTTTGCATTTGAATTTATTGGCAGGGTGGACCTACATTGGAGGTGCAGGACATGATTCAATGATTGGATGCTCAATTTCGGTTGTATCAATTTCACCTCTTCCATCACTGCGAACATGGATATCCTTGGTCTGATGAAGAATAGGCGCTATATTTCTACACTGAACCAGCAAATCAATTTAGTATGAAATTGTCCAGGGCAAAACATGACTGTATCAAATTGTCCAGGGCAAAACATGACAGATGCTAAGCGGAAGAGACGTGTTTAAACCGAAAATACAAGGTGGGGTATATGTTTACTAGCTGCTTGATATTTGTGTAGACAGAGATGTCTGCCCATTGCTATTTGGCAAACAAACAAAGTGACCGCAATTTTGGTTGAACTGTACAAGAGATTAGTATAGTCACTGCATGCAGTGCCATTTGAAAATAGACACAGAAAGATTGGATAGTCACTTCATGGACTGCGGAAAAGTAGTACTGTACTATTTATTGGCCAACACTAGGTGCTTTATTGCTTTGGTCTGATTATACAATGGACATCATTTTTCCTAATTTAAAGTTTGTATTCCGAAAATAGTCTCGCCGTGTGATCGAGAGAAGACCAAATCATATTGCAGTGGATGTTGCTCCATCATGTGTGGTTCATTCTCATGGTTCCAGCTATTGGTGAAACCACTTACGTTTGCAAGAGGAATGGTAAACTTCACAAACAAATTTGTCTTTCACTCTGTACTGAATGTTGGCCAAGAGAAGCATCCATGCTAATAGGAAGAACAGATGTTTTTTCTAGATCTTTGCTTTTGGAGCTACATATTTGTATATGATCTGTGAATCATTGAGATGCATTAACATGTTGATCTTAGGTATGGGAATAGTACTAGTTGGTTTTGAATTTGGGCTACTAATGTGAACATATTACAATGCCAGGCCTGTGAGTCTCGTGTGAACATTTCGAACGGATCGGCTCTTACTGCTGTGCACAACATGATCCTTATTTATGTGTTCTCAGTGTTTACAAGTTACTAATAGTTCCTTATTTATGTTCGCTCGGTGTTTACAAGTTACTGATCGATCACTAGCTAGCCTAATAATGCGCTCCTGGCAGTTTTAGTTGCGACACAAGATCCGAAGTGGCAGTTTTTTGAATAAAAATGCCTACCTCTGAAGAAACTGGCAAGCTGCTCTGAAGAAAATGCTATGCGAATATGAAGAAATTGCTAGCAAAAACGTTCTCAAATGCCTTATCTCCTAGCGAACGTTCATCAGCTAACGCGATCCTACACGTACACCATCTGACATACTCGATCCTACATGTACACTATCCGACCTACTCGATCCTACACGAATAAATAGCGGATCACACACGTACTACCTCCTTTCCGGTTTGCAGGGCTTAATTCAAAAATCTCACCAACCAAGGTAGATGATGAGTGGTGGAATCATTTTTGACAAGGAGGGAGTACCTCATTTGGATGATTCGAGTGCACTCGTTTGACCGTCATGCCGACATGCGACCCAACACGGATGGGACGACACAGTCATAATTTTAGTTTTTCTAGTTTTCCACGGCAAGCTGGCGCGGTAAGCCATGCCTGCTTATGCATTGAATTCCGATGACCGCGATGACTGTCGCGTTTCCCGCGACACGCTGGTTTGCCTACCTTCCGCCTATAATTACTGTTTCCCAGCCTTCTCCGATGGCATCATCACCCAACTCACCCTATCCTCATAAGCTCCCACCGGCCCGATGTCGCTTGCCACTTATCGTCGCTCTTGCCACATCCGCCATGACCCCTCCCGTCCGCGATAGGCGACGCCGGGGGCGATTACCGCTGGAACTAGTGTTCGGTTTTTCACCGGAAGGAAGACGGAGGGAGGAGGCATTCTATTGGTCTTTAGATGGCAATGCAGAGGATGAGGAGTTGTTGGAGCGCGACCGTCTGGCGGAGGAGCAGTGTATCGCCGATTTGCGCCCCCAGCGGGACATGGAGCAGCAGCGCACCGATGCTCTGAGTCGCGAGCAGAGCACCTGCAACTGGGCCGACTACGTGGAGGCCGGCGCCCGGCAAATAGCCCTGGAGGCTGTCGGGCATGCACGCGTTCGCGATGCCGAATTTTACTACCAGCTCGTCAAGTGGGTTTCCCTCTTAGAAGCCGAAGCTTCGGTGGACCACGCCGGCATGGAAAGGCCCAACGCGTGTGAGCAACGCGCCCTGTCGCACCTCTGGCATGTCCGAGGCGAGGCGGAGGACGCCGGTGCCGGCGTTTAGCGTGTACCGCAGATGGAGGCCGGCATCGTCTAGTTAGCTAAGAGTAAGTTAGTACTTGTACAATACTAGAGTATTAGTGGGAGTAGATAGTTAACTTGGCTATGATGGTTGTCAACGTGGAAGTTCAGTACTCTATATCTGGATTAGACCTGTTACTTTGCTATGAATGGTGAACTTTCCATTTGAACGTATGGAATGGGCTGTTATTTTTTTAAATGGGTTGTATTTGTCCGCCACGGGTTTAAAGGCTGACTTGTGGGCCTACCAGGTTGACGCGTACACAATCAGGAGATGGTTGTACATGGAGAGGATGATAGCAGGGACCCACCAAGGTCATGGCAATACGCAAGCAAGTGCCTCCTTATTTCAAGCCAATAAAAAAATGGCTTCTCCTAATGGATTTCTGACATCTGGGTCCCATGCCATTGCCAGCGTAATCAATAAACGAGAGATTTGCACAACGAGCGGCTGACACCAGGGACCCAGCAGCTCGCCCAGTTATTTTTGTTTTGGTTTAATTTGATTAATGCCACTCGAAATCTGGTGATTCTGAGAAATGCCACTGCAATTTCCAAACTTGGAAAAATTCCATTTCATGGCATTTCTAGTGGCATTTTTCAAAGTTTGGAGTGGCGTTTTTCAAAGTTTGCAAAAATTGCAGTGGCGTTTTTCAAAGTTTGCAAAAATTGCATGGCATTTTTTAAAGTTTGGAAATTGCAGTGGCATTTTTATGAATCCCCATAATTGGAGTGGCATTTATCTAATTTGTTTTTGGGACGGAAGCAGGGTGTCAACTGGGATGTGCGGGGCACTCTGGCCTGTCTAGACAGCCTTTTCTTTTATGTTTACCACAGACCAGCCGAGTAGTTTTTTTTCTTTCCGAAAATGGCTAGCCCAGTTTTTTTGTGCTTTATCAAGTATGTCGCTTTGTCAGGCCTGTTGGGCTGCAAATCTTTCAAGACGAGGAGAGCTTCATTCGGCTGGCCCAGAAAATGGCCTATGAGTTATGAGAAATGGGTTGTACATTTTTAAAATACATCAAACCGACAATTAGTTTCAAATTTCTTTTTTTTCATTTCGAGATTTTAAATTGCATTGATTTTTATGCGTGGACAATTTGTTGGATTTTATATTGATATACATTTGTTTTTAAAATCAGTTTGAATGTGACTAAAATTTTTGGGATTAAAAACAGTTCGGACCGCACCGAAATATGCAAAATTTTGTATAATTTTTTAACCATGGCCACAATATGGGCTGTAATGCTAACAAAAAGAATATGGGCTCCAAAAAAAAACCTTAAGAATTAGCAAATGGGCTGTAAATTATTAGAAATAATGGTAGATGGGCTGTATGCTGTTTTCCACATATTTGAGGCTTTCCTAAAAAAAGGTTGACGCACAAGCAGTGACTGTTGGATGTCCATCCAACGGCCGTCGTGCTTCTTCAATCTCTGCTCTTCCTGCTCCAGCCGCTCAAACAAGCGCCGGCGGGACTGCCTGCTCCCTCCTCCCGCGGCCGGCTGTGCTGCCGCGCAGGCCTCAACGCCCCACCGTACTCCCATCATTGGCCTAGCCATCCCTCTACTCACCCACACATGCTGTAATTCTCCTGCGACGGCAGACGAACCAGTAAACCCTCGTACTCCCCTCCGCGTGGGAAACAACTGCCGAGTCTTCTCTGGCTCCGTGTCGTTTCCTTCCTAGGCCTCGCCGTCGTCCACCGCCCTGGTGCTCTCGGCGCGGCGTGGTCAACGTAGTCAACGAACGACGTCCATCGGAAGTGGACTGTACGTGGAGAGGCTGACAGCTGGGTCCACGGCCGCACGCAAGGAAATGCCTCCTTATTACGCGCAAAATAATGATTCCTCCATCGGACAGTTGGGACCCACCAGAAGGGCCTCTGTATTTCGCGAAAAAACGTTCCCCCCGCTGTCAGGTCGGACCCGCCAGCTATATCTTCGCACGCAAGGAAGTGCCTCCTTATTACGCGCAAAAATATGAATACTCCCCCTGCTAGCTGGGACCCACCATAGTGGGAGGCTGACTTGTGGGCCTACTAAGATGACGGGGACGGAGGGCTTTGTCAACTTAGTCAATATGAACGATTCTAGCTCCAGTGACCGTACGATGTCCATCCAACAGTCGTAGTGCTTCTACAACGTCCGGTCTTCTTGCTCCAGCCGCCCAAACCAGCGTCGGCCGTGCCGCCTACTCCTGCCTCCCGTGTCCGGCTATGGTTCCACAGCTGGCCATGCCATCCCTCTATACTCACCCACACCTCCTGTTATTCTCCAGCGATGGCAGCCTCACACCGCAGCCGAAGCACTCAACCCACGTACTCCCCTCCGCGTGGGCATCCACTGCCGTGTCTTCCCCGGCTCCGCGTCATCCCCTTCCTAGGCCTCGCCGTCGTCCACCGCCCTGGTGCTCTCGGCGCGGCGTGGTCAACGTGGTCAAGGAACGACATCCATCGGAAGAGTACTGTAAGTGGAGAGGCTGACAGCTGGGTCCACGTCAGCAGCAAGGAAGTGCCTCCTTATTACGCGCAAAATAATTATTCCTCCACCTGACAGCAGGGAACCACCGGATGGGCCACCGTATTTCGTGAAAAAACATTTCCCCCTTGACTGCTATGACCCACCAGCTACATCTTCGCACGGAAGGAGGTGCCTAACAGTCAGGACCCACCTGGTCGAAGCGGACGTAGCGTTGTCATCTTGGTCGCGAACGTGTACGTACATACTGGTCGATCGGTCTGTCTGCAGGCTGCAGCGGTGAAGCGTGGCCGTGTAAGGAAGGGCACGTGTCGTAGTAGAGGCGCGCACGTGTCGTAGTAGAGGCGCGCATGTAGCATGTCACGCGGTCCCGTTAATATCGTGTACACGTACGTAGAACGGCCAGGGTGCAAGAAAGTAAATACGGCCACGTACGTACATAGGGGCAGGGTCTTGACCGCCTACTCACGCATACGTATGCCCAGGGCTCGTGTACATGGCTGGGTCGGAACGGAGAAACTGCGTCGTCGTGTTCATCGGGAGGCAACCGGCCTAGACGGAACAGCCAATCGAAACGAGGCCTGGCGTATCGCAGAATGGAGGAAACGGCATTGTGTTCGACCGGCCACAGTCGAAACGGGATCCTGTTCATCGGGAGGGGTCTGGCATATCGCAAAACGGAGGAAACAGACATCTCTTGGACCTCCTACGGTCGAAACGGGGTCCTGTTGATCGGGAGGGGTGCGGCGTACTGCAAAACCGAGGAAACGGACTTGTGTTGGAGCGCTACGGTCGAAACGAGGGTCCTATTCATCGGGAGGGGTGTGGCGTACCGCAAAACGGGACTCCACGGGATACTGTTCATCTCCACCGTCGACCTCCTCCAGCCTCCACGGGCTACTGTTCATCCACCGTCGACCTCCTCTAGCCTTCACCTGCGACTGTTCATCCACGGGCTCCTATTCATCCAGCCTCCACCGCACCTCCACCAGCTACTGTTCAACCAGCCCTCTCCACGGGGTCCTGTTCAACCACCCCTCCACGGGCTACTATTCATCCAGCCCTCCACCGGCTACTGTTCAACCAGCCCTCCATGGGGTCCTGTTCATCCAGCCCTCCACGGGGTCCTGTTCATCCACCCCCAACCGGCTCAATCGATCGGGGTCCTGTTCATCTAGAGGCAACACCACGGGGTCCTGTTCATCCAATCCCCCACCGGGAACTGTTCATCCAAACCACCCCCCCAACAACGCTCACTGTTCATCAAGGGAAGGAGGCAGCAGGGTTGGAACAGCTTCAGTTAGCAGCAGTAGCGAAGGAATCACTCGGGTTTAGTTAACAGCAAGGGATCGATCGGGGTTCAGTAACGTAGCTAGTGCAATCGCTCGGGTCCAGTTAGAGCCCAACGCCTCGCCCGGGTTCAGTTAGGGCGCAATGCCTCGCACACACGTGCGAGAAACGCGCATCGCTTGGCCCCCGACCACCCACCGTAACCGAGGACTCCCCGATATTTTCCACGCCCTCACTTCTACCACGGTTTTTACCATCATGGACGGCCCAAATAATGTCATGGAGCTGCGTCTCCGGCCCGCCCAGGACGAAAAGCCCATTTTCTGTCATGATTTTTTGTCATAGAAGTAGGAGCCCACCACATCTATGATGATACCGGGTTTTGTCACAATTATCATCATAGAAGTGTCATAAGCATGACAGAAAAAAAATCCGTTCGTCCCAAAATGTCATTGATGTGTCTTTTTTTGTAGTGGTGGGAATCGCGTGTGGCTGTGGTAGAAACTTGATGCTCGCCGCATTTCAGCTGGCCCACATGTCATGCAGACAAAGGCAGAGGGGCGGTGCAGTCGAGAGGGGTGAGGCTTACGTCGGGGGACGTGGTGCCGTGGGTTGGAGCGGTGTTGTGGGAATCGCGAGTGGCAGTGTATGAAACGTTATGGTCGTCGTAGTTCAACTTCCATGGACAAGCTGTCATGTCTACTGACACATGCATTGCATGCCGATCACTGGAAGGAGTGGTAGAGAAATCTAGGTGGATAAATAGTTCCTTATAGTCAAGCGGACCTATGCTGCTACTTGTTCCAAAGACATGCACACCATCGAAATAGTTCATCTATATCAATATACATAGAGAGGAAATATTTTTTTACAAGAGAGGAAATAGTTCATCCATCCATAATGCCCTGTTGCTGGTGCAGCAGCTTCTTCTTCTTCTTCTCATTTTCTGTGGGAGATGGCTTGGCAACAAGCTCTTTGGACCTTGCAGCTATTTCGAAACTCACAGGGCATCGAGGGCAGCATATTTTATCTGCTCGTACGTCAAGGGATAATTCTCCCATCCGGAGGACCTTAATGCCAGCGTCTCATCACCCTTCTGAAGATTTGTACCGAGCACAAAATTTTCTACGTCGAATAGGGATGGTGTCCATTTATCACCATCTTCTACAGGAATTTTGATTCTGGTTTGTAGGTCTGCGATGCTTTTCAAATCAAGGTTGTACGGCGCCAGCTTATGTTTGTCCCCTTCGATGGCTGCCCCACAGAAGTATATATCCTCCCGAGACAAGAAATCATGGAGCTCACCTGGTATGTAGGGCGCATGTATGATGTGGTACACCAAAACATCATCTTCGAGGCATAGCCTAAGGACGGCTGCGCGTTTGATCTTCCCAGTGGCACGCTCCATGTACCCTGGGTCAAGACCGATGACCTTCATCTCTACCTTTTGGAGGGAGTTGGATACATTGGTGATCCACTTTCGAACAACCCTTGGGTGGTCGGTGACGGTGGCAACTATGCTCAACGAGCCTTCAATGAGGACATGTTGGACGCTAAAAACCTGCATCTGGATCTCTTTCGCCATTTGGAACCGTTGGACCAGAGGGCTATGGTTTGGAGAATTAGGATTAGATGGCTAGTCTAACCGAAGATGATGATTATTTAAAGGGGCTTCAGAATTACTCTAGGAGTATGTGAAGAGATTAAAACAATGTGAATGCAGTGGGGTTTGGATGCAAATGAAGATGAAGGAGAGGTGAAGAAGCCGAGGAAAATCGGTTCCCAATGGAGAAGTAAATGGGAGAAGTGGTATGGTAATCCTGTACTGGAGGTCATGTTATTTGACCATGACGAACCTACGAACTATGAGGAAGTGATGATGAGCCCAGATTCCGCAAAATGGCTTGAAGCCATGAAATCTGAGATGAGATCCATGTATAAGGACAAAGTATGGACTTTGATTGACTTGCCCAATGATCGGCGAGTCATTGAGATTAAATGGATCTTCAAGAGGAAGACAGACGCTGATAGTAGTGTTACTATCTACAAAGCTAGAATTGTCACAAAAGGTTTTCGACAAGTTCAAGGTGTTGACTACGATGAGAGTTTCTCACTCGTATCTATGCTTAAGTCTATCTGAATCATGTTAGCAATTGCCGCATTTTATGAAATATGGCAAATGGATAAACAAAACTGCATTGCTTAATGGATTTATTAAAGAAGAGTTGTATATGATGCAACCAGGAGGTTTTATCAATCCTAAAGGTGCTAACAAAATATGCAAGCTCCAGCGATCCATCTATGGACTGGTGCAAGCATCTCGGAGTTGGAATATACACTTTGATAAGTTGATCAAAGGATATAGTTTTATACAGACTTGCGGTGAAGCCTGTATTTACAAGAAAGTGAGTGGGAGCACTACAGCATTTCTGATAAGTATATGTGAATAACATATTGTTGATCAGAAATAATGTAGAATTATTCTGCAAAGCATAAAGGAGTGTTTGAAAAGAGTTTTTCAAAGATAGACCTCGGTGAAGCTGCTTACATATTGAGCATCAAGATCTATAGAGATAGATGAAGACGCTTGATAAATTTTTCAATGAGTACATACCTTAACAAGATTTTGAAGTAGTTCAAAATAGAACAGTCAAAGAAAGAGTTCTTGCCTGTGTTACAAGGTGTGAAATTGAGTAAAGACTCAAAGCCCGACCACGGCAAAAGATAGAAAGAGAATTAAAGTCATTCCCTATGCCTTGGCCATAGGTTCTATAAAGTATGCCATGCTGTGTACCAGATCTATTGTATACCCTACACTGATTTTGGCACGGGAGTACAATAGTGATCTAGGAGTAGATCACTGGACAGCGGTCAAAATTATCCTTAGTGGAATAAGGATATGTTTCTCGATTATGGAAGTGACAAGAGGTTCGTCGTAAAGGGTTACGTCGATGCAAGTTTTGACACTAAATCTAGATGACTCTAAGTCTCGGTCAAGATACATATTGAAAGTGGGAGCAATTAGCTAGAGTAGCTCCGTGCAGAGCATTGTAAACAGTTCGCAAAGGGAAACAGTGATTTGCATAGGTGCCGGAGCTCAATTTTTAAAACAGAGGTAAGTGATATTTTGAGACATGCACCCTTCTCATTCACTTCACGACCATCAGTTATCAACATCTTCCATGCTAAGCATGCTAGTGGCGGTTCCCAAGCGATAAAAGTAAAGGTTTACTCCCCCTCCACCATCAATCACACTCCACGGCTTGTCCGAAACAACGGGTGCCGTCCATACCAACATCAGTCCTGGGGGAGTTTTATTTAATTATTTGCATTTTTGAGTTCGGGACTGGGAATCCCTATTACCGCCCTTTTCTCGTGCGATGGCGAGTGAATAAACACTCGACCTGAGAATAATCCACTTAGCATGGAAGATACCGATCACCTCCTGTCGTTCCATGAATGATCCAGGAACACAAAAAGGATAATTTTTAGAAGTTTTTAGAGGTGGCACATGCAAATTTACTTAGGACGGGAGGGTAATACCGTATATAGGTAGGTATGGTGGAGTCATCTGGAATAACTTTGGGTTCAAGCTTTTTGATGTACAAGCAGAGTTCCCACTTAGTACAGGCGAAGGCTAGCAATTAGATTGAGAAGCGGCCAGCTAGAGAGCAACAACGATCATAACCAGGCATTTTGCATAAGTAACATTGGACACTAGCATGAGTAGGATATGAACACCATGAACATAAATGTCATAGAGGCTATGTTGGTTTTGGTTCAACTACATGCATGAACATGTGCCAAGTCAAGCCACTTGAACATTCAAAGGAGGATACCATATCATCATACTACATCACAATCATTTTAACGCTATGTTGATATCCAAGATAAATCATTATCCACTCCTAGCTACTTATGCATGGCATGGGAAACTATAATCTCTAATTGTTATTGCAAACATGTTTACTCATAACGGGCTGAAGCATGGGTACTAGGTTAAACATATTTACACAAATAGAACAAGTTGAGTTACATACCAGTTTCTCTTTGCCAAGGCCAGTTCATCAAATATTGTCATTATTGCCTTTCACTTGCACGAACGAATGATATGAAAATAATAATAGTGCAAGAGTGCCGTGGACTAGGCTGGAATACGCAAACATTTTATTCAACAGGAGAAGACAAGGTAAAATGGGTTCTTTATTAGTTCAATAGTTATTCATATGAGAGCCACTCAACATTTTCATCGTGGTCTTCTCCTCGGTAGGACTCGAATAAAAAGAAAAGAAATTCGGAGAAGCACACTGAAATAATTTTTGGATTTTTTGGTTTTCTTAAACAAGCAAATAAAAGGGAAAAGCAAAAACGAGAAAAACTATTTACACGGGAAAGCTCCCAACAAGCAAAAGAAGAACAAGGAAATCTTTTTGGGTTTTCTTTTAAGTGCTACCACTAAGCATGCATGGAAAGTAAATTACTACAACTAGTTTTTTTTGGTTTTTCTAAAGTTTTTCAAACATACAAGAAGAAAGCAAGAAAATAAATCTAAGTATGGATGATACAATGAAAAAGTGTGAACACCGACAAATAGAATGATATGTGAACATGAATGTAATGTCTGTGAGAAACACGTACTCCCCCAAGCTTAGGCTTTTGGCCTAGCTTGGTAGTCAATCAGTAGCCTGGATGGTAGTAGGGATCCTGAGGAACACGCATCCACTCATCTCACTGCTGGGGCTCCTCCGCAGCCTCTGCAGCAGCGTGAGCGTTCCAGTAGGCGATGATGTCTGCAGGCATAATCCGGTATCTGCCCCTGGCAGCAGAATCAAACAAAGCAGGCGCAGGCAATGGAATAACATCACGAGGTTTTACGCTATAGACCAGGTTGTAAGGAATGGCGATGTTAGGACGATCATGTGAAAGAAAGTGATGATGTTCCATGGCTGCACGGTCTAGGTAAACCTTGGTCAGGGGGTAATCATGAGGGCGTATCTCAACATTGAATCGAGCCGCCAAACGAGTAGCAAAAATCCCACCATGTATTTTACCTTGGGATTTATTAAGATGCAGGCGACGTGCCACGATAGCTCCCAAGCTATGCGTGTTGTCGCCATCAAGTGCACGACGTAAATCAGCAAGGTCTGGTGAACTAAGTGCATCCACCTTCTCCCTAGCAAGCAAGCATTTGGTAATGAAAAGTGCAAAGCAACGAACAACAGGAAAATGTAAGCCAGCGACAGTGATGGCTGACACTCCTCTCTCATCACCCACTGTCAAAGTGCGATAAAAGGCCTCAAACTCAGCCGGCCTAGGCTCAGCCAAGCTCCCATCATACGGGATCATGCATATGTCACAAAATTCAGTAAGTGGTATCTGATGGTTTTCAGCATATAAGTCAAAGCTTACTTCATGAGGATTATTTCTAGGCAAGAAAGTAAAGCTTTGAGCAAAGATATTTGTGAGGATTTGGTGCTGGTCACACTCATCTACGATGAAGTCGGTGAGGCCGGCATTAGCAATATATTGCATGAACTCCAGAAGAATTCCAGCCTCTTGCAGGAACGGGGTGTGCGGCCATTCGCATGGCTGTACCTCCGCCAACCTCCGAGGGTGGAGATCACTGTCAGAAGACTCCCCAATAACACCCTTGGAGTTCTTCTTAGAGCAAAACTTCCTGAAGATGTTCATGTCCGCGTACAATTTTTCCTATGAACAAAAATCTGAATTTTAGTTCACAAAATTTTCTCAACAAAACTTCACAAAATTGATAGCAACTACTCGTAGGGATACATAGAGGCCATAGCAAGCATTCAAACTACTTGGAACACTAAGAATTCAACATGCAAGCTCATCTACAACAGCACCAAGAGTAGCTAATTATTCAAAATATAAACCACTAAAACAAAAACTAATTGGACAAACGGTGGAGTCACATACCAAGCAATAATCCCCCGAAACAGTTTCGGAAACGGAGCTTCGAGCAAAGAGATCGAAATCCGCGGGTTTGAGCTCAAGAACACGGGAGAGAGAGAGAGCAATGGAGATTTTTTTTCTGGAGGTAAGTGATGATGTGGGATGAAGAGATAAGTGAGGGGGCCCACGTGGGGGCCACAACCCACCAGGGCGCGCCTGGGGGTCCTGGCGCGCCAAGGTGGGTTGTGCCCACCTGGTGCACCTCCCTCTGCTATTATTTGCACCAAAAATTCAGAAATATTAAGAAAAAAATCATATAAAATTTTCAGGGCATTCTGAGACTTTTATTTTTGGGTCATTTTTTATTGCACGGGAAATTCAGAAAACAGACTAAACATGGCATTTTATTTTATTTAACTAATAAAAACAGAAAACAAAAAGTAGGGACAGAAGGTAGTGCTTACTAAATTTATCAACTTCATACCTCTAAAAAATGATTCATTAATAAGGTTGATCAGGTCTTATTAACAACCACTTTCAATTAGCATGGAACCGAAGAACTTTCCTAAATCACTAAGTTACCTCAGTGGGGATATGAATGTCCCCAACAATAAGCATTTCATATTTCTTTTTGACAGTAGGTAGAGGTATTTGAAAACTTCCAATAGTGATTGTCGGAGATTTTTCAACAACATTAATACCATTCACTTGGAATTGTTTCTTCGGAAAGTGCATCGTATGCTCATTACCATTAATATGAAAAGTGACCTTGATTTTATTGCAATTAATAATAGCCCCTGGAGTATTCAAGAAGGGTATACCAAGGATAATTGACATGGTGTCGTCCTCGGGCATCTCAAGTATAACAAAGTTAGTCAAGATAGTAACATTAGCAACAACAACGGGCACATCCTCACAGATACCGATAGGTATGGAAGTTGACTTGTTAGCCATTTGCAAAGATATTTCAGTAGGTGTGAGTTTATTCAAGTCAAGTCTTTTATATAAAGAGAAAGGCATAACAGTAACACCAGCTCCTAAATCACACACAACAGTTTTCACATAATTCTTTTTGATGGAGCAAGGTATAGTTGGTATACTCGGATCTCCAAGTTTTTTAGGTACTCCATCTTTGAAAGTATAATTAGCAAGCATAGTGGAGATTTCAGCTTCCGGTATTTTTCTCTTATTTGTGATGATGTCTTTCATATACTATGCATATGGAGGCATTTCAAGGATATCAGTCAAGCGAGTACGCAAAAAGACTAGCCTCAGCATTTCAGCAAAGCGTTCAAATTCTTCTTCATCATTCTTTTTGTTGACTTGGGTGGAAAAGGCATAGGTTTTTGAACCCACGGTTCACTTTCTTTACCGTGTTTTCTAGCAACAAAGTCTTTTTTATCATATCTTTTATTCCTAGGTTGTGGGTTATCAAGGTCAACCGGTGGTTCTATCTCAACATCATTATCTGGTTCTTTTTCATTATTTGGTTGAGCATCTTCATGAACCTCATCATTATCTTTTTCATTATCACTAGGTGGATGTTCATTATCAGATTGAGTTTCAGCATCTGAGATAGAAGTTTGATTTTCATTATCAGGAGGTTTTTCTATTTCAGGTTCACTAGAAGCATGCAAAGTCCTATCATTTTTCTTCTTCTTTTTCTTTTTAGAAGGACTAGGCGCATTAGTGTTGTTTCTTTGTGAATCTTGTTCAATTCTTTTTGGGTGTCCCTTAGGATAAAGTGGTTCCTGAGTCATTTTACCTCCTCTAGTTGCAACTCTAACAGCAAAGTCATGTATATTATTATTCATTTCATCAAGTAATTCTCTTTGTGATTTAGCAGCTTGTTCTAACTGGGTTTGTACCATAGAAGCATGTTTTCCAACACCTCTAACATCATTTGAAATTCTAAATAACAAGTCACTCAAGCGAGCAATCATATTAGAATTATATTTCAATTGTTTCATAACATTTGCATTGAAGTGGTCTTGTTTTCTAATGTAGTTTTCAAACTCATAAAGGCATTGACTAGGATGCATATTGTGAGGATTATCAGTTTCGTTGAACTTCATAAGACAATTTACCTCTACCACCTTAGGCATTGGTGATGTATTAAGCCCATGTATTTCTTCAATAGGAGGTAAATTTTTAACATCCTCAGCTTTAATACCTTTTTCCTTCATAGATTTCTTTACCTCTTGCATATCTTCAGGACTGGGATATAATATACCCCTCTTCTTCGGAGTGGGTTTAGGTGGTGGTTCAGGAATAGTCCAATCATCATAATTTTTCAATATGTTATTCAATAATTCTTCAGCTTGAGCAATAGTTCGTTCCCTGAAAACACAACCATCACAAATATCTAGGAAGTCCCTAGAAGCATCGGTTAGTCCATTATAGAGATATCAAGTATTTCATTTTTCTTAAGAGGATGATCAGGCAAAGCATTAAGTAATTGGCAAAGCCTCCCCCAAGCTTGTGGGAGAATCTCTTCTTTAGTTTGCACAAAATTGAATATTTCCTGTAAGGCAACTTGTTTCTTATGTGCCGGAAAATATTTTCCAGAGAAGTAATAAATCATATCCTGGGGACTACGCACACAACTAGGAGCAAGATTATTGTACCAAGCTTTAGCATCACCCTTTAATGAGAAAGGAAATAATTTGAGAATAAAGTAATAGCGAGTTTTCTCATCATGAGTAAAAAGGGTGGCTATATCATTTAACTTAGTAAGATGTGCCACAACAATTTCAGTTTCATAACCATGGAAAGGATCAGATTCAACCAAAGTAATTAACTCTGGGTCGACAGAGAATTCAAAATCCTTATCAGCAATAAAGATAGGTGAAGTAGCAAACTTAGGATCATACTTCTTTCTAGCATTCAGAGTTTTTTATTTATACTTGCATAGTAATTTCTCTAGATCATCTATATCCTTACAAGCAACAATATCTCTAGATGTTTCCTCATTCATAACATAACCTTCCGGTACTTTAGGCAATTCATATCTAGGAAGGCTAGTTCTAGTAGGTGTTTCAGGAGTTTCAGTTTCAAGCTCATCATCAGATTCAACAACATCATGTTGTATTACTCTAGCAATTTGTTCATCAAGAAATTCACCAAGTGGCACATCATCATTATCAAGCAAGGTACTAGCATCATCATAAGCATCATTCATAGTAGAAGTAGCATCATCAATAACTTGCAACATATTAGAATTGATAGCATGTGGTGGAGTTGCAAGTTTACTCATAACTGAAGGTGAATCTAAAGCAGAACTGGATGGCAGTTCCTTACCTCCCCTCGTCTTTGAGGGAAATATCTTAGTCTTTTGATCCTTCAGATTCTTCATAGTGATAATATGATAATAACCCCAAGTGACTCAAAAAATATAGCTATGCTCCCCGGCAACGGTGCGAGAAAAAGGTCTTGATAACCCACAAGTATAGGGGATCACAATAGTTTTTGAGGGTAGAGTATTCAACCCAAATTTATAGATTCGACACAAGGGGAGCCAAAGAATATTTGAAGGTATTAGCAGCCGAGTTGTCAATTCAACCACACCTGGAGATTAATTATCTGCAGCAAAGGGATCAATAGCAAAGTAGTTTGATAGTTTTGATAATAGTGACAGCAGTAATGGTAACAGTAACAGTGATGATAGCAGTAATAACTTAGCAGAAACAATATAAGATAAATTCGTAGGCATAGGATCGGTGACTTGTTGGATGATATTCATCATGTGACAGTTATAACCTAGGGCGATACGGCACTAGCTCCAGTTCATCGATATAATGTAGGCATGTATTCCGTAAATAGTCATACGTGCTTTATTAAAAGAACTTGCATGACATCTTTTGTCCTACCCTCCTATGGCAGCGGCGTCCATATTGGAAACTAAGGGATATTAAGGCCTCCTTTTAATAGAGAACCGGAACAAAGCATTAACACATAGTGAATACATGAACTCCTCAAACTACGGTCATCACCGGGAGTGGGCCCGGTTGTTGTCACTCCGGGGTTGCCTGATCATAACACGTAGTAGGTGACTATAACTTGCAAGATTGGATCTAAAACATGGATATAATGATGAATTCATAAGCGGTTCAGATCTGAGTTCATGGCACCCGGGACCAAAGTGACAAGCATTAAGCATAGCAAAGTCATAGCAACATCAATCTAAGAACATAGTGGATACTAGGGATCAGGCCCTAACAAAACTAACTCAATTACATGATGAATCTCATCCAACTCCTCACCGACCAGCGAGCCTACGAAGGAATTACTCACTCCCGATGGGGAGCATCATGGAACTGGCAATGGAGATGGGTTGGTGATGACGAAGAATGAAGATTCCCCTCTCCGGAGCCCCAAACGGACTCCAGATCTGCCCTTCCAAGGAAGAACAGGGCTTGGCGACGGCTCTGTCTCGTGGAACGTGATAATTCTTTCTCCTTGATTTTTTCTGGAACAATGTGATTTTATAGTATCAGTGGATCGTCTGCGGGGCCACCAAGTGGGTTGTGCCCACCCAGGGGCCCCTCTCTGGTGGGTCTTGGATCCAGTAATTCTCTTTTATTCCATAAAAAATCCTCGCAAAGTATCGTTTCATTCCAAGAACTTTTATTTCTGCACAAAAACAACACCATGGTAGTTCTGCTGAAAACAGCGTCAGTCCGGGGTTAGTTTCATTCAAATCATAAAAATTAGAGTCCAAAACAAGAGGAATAGCGCGAGAAAAAGTAGATACGTTGGAGACGTATCAGAATCGATTGGCCCAGAATAAAAATTCAGACAACTGACGCCTAAATAATGTGATTTGAGAGGAGGGTGTGACCTATCTGGCGGCCCGGTGAAGTAGGTAGCTCCAGCTGACGAGTCGGTGAGGCCGACGCGGTTGTGGTGGCTACCGGCGGCAGGGAAGCAGAGATGTCGCGACGGTCGACGGCTACGGTGAAGCAACGCCGGGGCTCTGGATGGATCCGAAGTTGGAACCGCTCCGCATCGTGAACTATGGCGGGGCTGAATCGGCTCCGGTACGGTTCATGCGGCCGTCGTCGAGGCAGCTCCAACAGCACGGAGTAAGAGGAACACGGTGCTACCTCTTGAGCTCTGGGTTGGTTTTCCCTTGAAGAGGAAAGGGTGATGCAGCAAAGTAGCGTAAGTATTTCCCTCAGTTTTTGAGAACCAAGGTATCAATCCAGTAGGAGACCACGCACGAGTCCCTCGCACCTACACAAACAAATAAATCCTCGCAACCAACGCAATAAAGGGGTTTTCAATCGCTTCACGGTCACTTACAAGAGTGAGATCTGATAGATATGATAAGATAATATTTTTGGTATTTTTATGATAAAGATGCAAAGTAAAATAAAAGGTAATAAAAATAGCTAAGTGCTGGAAGATTAATATGATGGAAAATAGACCCGGGGGCCATAGGTTTCACTAGAGGCTTCTCTCGAGAGCATAAGTATTACGGTGGGTGAACAAATTACTATTGAGCAATTGACAGAATTGAGCATAGTTATGAGAATATCTAGGTATGATCATGTATATAGGCATCACGTCCGCGACAAGTAGACCGACTCCTGCCTGCATCTACTACTATTACTCCACACATCGACTGCTATCCAGCATGCATCTAGAGTATTAAGTTCATAAGAACAGAGTAACGCTTTAAGCAAGATGACATGATGTAGAGGGATAAACTCATGCAATATGATATAAACCCCATCTTGTTATCCTCGATGGCAACAATACAATACGTGCCTCGCTGCCCCTACTGTCACTGGGAAAGGACACCGCAAGATTGAACCCAAAGCTAAGCACTTCTCCCATTGCAAGAAAGATCAATCTAGTAGGCGAAACCAAACTGATAATTTGAAGAGACTTGCAAAGATAACCAATCATACATAAAAGAATTCGGAGGAGATTCAGATATTGTTCATAGATAAACTTGATCATAAACCCACAATTCATTGGTCTCAACAAACACACCGCAAAAGAAGATTACATCGAATAGATCTCCACAAGAGAGGGGGAGAACTTTGTATTGAGATCCAAAGAGAGAGAAGAAACCATCTAGCTAATAACTATGGACCCGAAGGTCTGAGGTAAACTACTCACACATCATCGGAGAGGCTATAGTGTTGATGTAGAAGCCCTCCATGATCGATGCCCCCTCCGGCGGAGCTCCGGAAAAGGCCCCAAGATGGGATCTCATGGGTACAGAAGGTTGCGGCAGTGGAATTAGGTTTTTGGCTCCGTATCTGGTAGTTTGGGGGTACGTAGGTATATATAGGAGGAAGAAGTACGTTGGTGGAGCAACGTGGGGCCCACGAGGGTGGAGGGCGCGCCCAGGGGGTAGGCGCGCCCCCCTACCTCGTGCCCTCCTGGTTGATGTCTTGACGTAGGGTCCAAGTCCTCTGGATCACGTTCGTTCCGAGAATCACGTTCCCGAAGGTTTCATTCCGTTTGGACTCCATTTGATATTCTTTTTCTGCGAAACTCTGAAATAGGCAAAAACAACAATTCTGGGCTGGGCCTCCGGTTAATAGGTTAGTCCCAAAAATAATATAGAAGTGTATAATAAAGCCCATTAATGTCCAAAACAGAATATAATATAGCATGGAACTTGTGACGCCCCCGATTCAATCGTACACTAATCATGCACGCAAATGTGTATGATCAAGATCAGGGACTCACGGGAAGATATCACAACACAACTCTACAACATAAATATGTCATACAAGCTTCATAATACAAGCCAGGGGCCTCGAGGGCTCGAATACGAGTGCTCGATCATAGACGAGTCAGCGGAAGCAACAATATCTGAGTACAGACATAAGTTAAACAAGTTTGCCTTAAGAAAGCTAGCGCAAACTGGGATACAGATCGAACGAGGCGCAGATCTCCCACCTGGGATCCTCCTAACTACTCCTGGTCGTCGTCAGCGGGCTGCACATAGTAGTAGGCACCTCTAGTGTCGTAGGACTCATCGTCGACGGTGGCGTCTGGCTCCTGGACTCCAGCATCTGGTTGCGACAACCAGGTAGGAAGGAAAGAGGGAAAAGAGGGAGAATAGCAACCGTGAGTACTCATCCAAAGTACTCGCAAGCAAGGAACTACACTACATATGCATGGGTATATGTGTAAAGGACCATATCAGTGGACTGAACTGCAGAATGCCAGAATAAGGGGGGATAGCTAGTCCTGTCGAAGACTACGCTTCTGGCAGCCTCCATCTTGCAGCATGTAGAAGAGAGTAGATTGAAGTCCTCCAAGTAGCATCGCATAGCATAATCCTACCGGGCGATCCCCTCCTCGCCGCCCTGTTAGAGAGCCATCACCGGGTTGTATCTGGCACATGGAAGGGTGTGTTTTATTAAGTATCCGGTTCTAGTTGTCATAAGGTCAAGGTACAACTCCGGGTCGTCCTTTTACCGAGGGACACGGCTATTCGAATAGATAAACTTCCCTGCAAGGGTGCACCACATAACCCAACACGCTCGATCCCATTTGGCCAGACACACTTTTCTGGGTCAGGCCCGGCCGCGGAAGATCAACACGTCGCAGCCCCACCAAGGCACAACAGAGAGGTCAGCACGCCGGTCTAAATCCTATGCGCGCAGGGGTCTGGGCCCATCGCCCATTGCACACCTGCACGTTGCGTACGCGGCCGGAAGCAGACCTAGCCTAGTGGCATTCCAGTCCAATCCGGCGCGTGCCGCTCAGTCGCTGACGTCACGAAGGCTTTGGCTGATACCACGACGTCGAGTGCCCATAACTGTTCCCGCGTAGTTGGTTAGTGCGTATAGACCAAATGGCCAGACTCAGATCAAATACCAAGAACTCGTTAAGCGTGTTATGTCGAAGTAACCGCGGACGCCGTCCAGGGCCAGGCCCACCTCTCGCCTAGGTGGACTCAACCTGCCCTGTCGCTCCGCCACAAGATCCACTAGCCGGTACTCCTACGAGCCGACCCGACTTTAGTCACCACAGGTGTCATGTATAGAGTATATAAGTATATACCCGTGATCACCGCCCAAGTGATCACGACCCGATAGTATAGCATAGCAGACGGACAAGAATGTAGGGCCACTGATGGAAAACTAGCATCCTATACTAAGCATGTAGGATTGCAGGTAAAGGTAACAACAGTAGTAGCAAGGATGGGCTATGCATCAGGATAGGATTAACGGAAAGCAGTAACATGCTATACTACTCTAATGCAAGCAGTATAGAGAAGAATAGGCGATATCTGGTGATCAAGGGGGGCGGCTTGCCTGGTTGCTCTAGCAAGAAGGAGGGGTCGTCAACTCCGTAGTTGAAATGGGCAGCAGCAGCGTCGGTATCGTAGTCTACCGGAGAGAAGAGGGGGAAGAAATAGTAAATACAATGCAAACATAAGCATGATGATGCGTGACATGACAATGAGCGGTGCTAGGTGTGCCCTAACGCGGCAGTAGGTGGTACCGGCGAAGGGGGGGAGCATCCGGGAAAGTATTCCTGATGTTTCGCATTTTCGGACAGATGAAACGGAGGGGGAAAGTTGTGAGTTCGATATGTTAGGGATGTGTGGCGGACGAACGGGCTGCGTATCCAGATTCGTCTCGTTGTTCTGAGTAACTTTCATGTAGAAAGTATTTTCATCCGAGTTACGGATTATTTTATATGATTTACTAAAGTTTTAAATCATTTTTAGAATTTGTTTAATTAAGTTAATTCGACATTATCCAGAATAGTGCATGCTGACGTCATCATGACGTCAGCAAGACGTCAGCAGTCAACAGAGGTGTTGACTGGTCAAACTGACGTGTGGGCCCAGTGGGACCCACCTGTCATACACTGTTAGGTTAATTAGGGTTTAGGTTAAATGAATTCCTGCTTAATTAAACTAACTAATTAATTAAACATGATTAATTAACTTAATTAATTATTTTTTATTAATTAATTTTATTTCTATTTACTTATTTATTAAAAAAATTGTTCTGGGCGGGGCCCCCTGTCATAGGCCGTGGGGCCTTATCGGGCACACGGGCGCGGGTGGGCGCTGGGACGTGCGGGTGCGGGCGCCCAAACTGGACGTAGCCAGTCGGGGCCACGGCGAGGGGAAAAATGCCGGCGCGGCACCGGCGTGGCAGCGGCGAGGCCACGGCGAGGCTACGGCGGGGCAACAGGGGATGAGCAGGGCGGCGGCCGGCGTGGAGCTCCGGCGGGAGGCAGAGGCGAGCACTGGGGCGGCGCCGGAGGGCGCGGGAAGCAACGGTCGACGGCAGGCAGGGCACGGTGAGGCTCAGGCGAGGTCGGGCAGTGGTCGAGCGCGGATGCGGGCGCAGGCAGGAGCGAGGTAGCAGGAGGGGAAGGGCGCACAGTCCAGGCGCGACGCGGGGAAGGAGGCCGCGGCCCCAGGGCAGCAGCAGGCGCTGGGCG